>NC_060267.1:88600960-88799121 GCF_021613505.1 Equus quagga
GACCCTCCGCGCCCGCCCCCACGATGGTCACTGGGACCCTCCACGTCCCCCACCTCGGGCCGGCGCTTAGACCCTCCCTCTGCTTTGCTTCGGGCGGGCACTGAGACTCTCCGAGCAGCGACGTCCCCGCTCCCCTGCCAGCGGTCGCCTTCTCCTCATCCTCCACCCAGGGACCCCCATCCCCTTCCCTCCTAGCCCGCTGGGGGGTGGGGGTGGGGGTGGAGGGCCAGGTCCGGTCGCGGCCCCCTGGCGCCCCCTGCTCAACCGGCGGTCGCCCCTCCCGCCCCCAGGCCATCGTAACCCTGGGCGCCGCGGCGGGGGGCGTGCTGGGCGGCTGGCTCGTGGACCGCGCTGGCCGCAAGCTGAGCCTCCTGCTCTGCACCGTGCCCTTCGTGGCCGGCTTTGCCATCATCACCGCGGCCCAGGACGTGTGGATGCTGCTCGGTGGCCGCCTCCTTACCGGCCTGGCCTGCGGCATTGCCTCGCTAGTGGCCCCGGTGAGTGTCTCCCAGCCTTATGCCCTGAGACCGCGAAGAAGGAGCAGACCTGGGGCGTTGTTCTCCCTGGTTGCCCCCTCTTGGCTGGCTGGCCCCTCTTGGCAGGCTGGCCACTGCCCCTTATCTGTTTTATCGGAAATGTGAGGTCCTTTGTTCGGGCACAGCCAGTCAGTGGTAAAGCTGTTACTCAAACCCAGGATTGTGCCATTTAAGTGGGCCTCTCTTTTGCTCTCCAAATGAGATAGCATCTGTGGCTGGTCAACAGAAGCCTCACAGTATGGCCAAGATCTCCCCTTGTCATTCAGACCACTGACTACAGTTTAGCAGGAAAATCCTGTTCTGGTTTGTCCTCAGGAGCAAAGGCTGGGACTTGCGTGTCCCCTTCACTCCTCGCAAACCAGACCTCCAGCTGCTTCCCCCTCACCGTCTCCTGACCCAGCCCTGTCCAGGCTGACTTTGGGGCTGTACACACCTGGGTGAAATCCCGGCTCTGCCATTTGCGAGGGCAGAGCGTCTCTCCGCGCCTCAGTTTCCTCCCCTGTAAAATGGGAATAATGGCATTGCCTCGTGCGGTGGTTGTGAGGACTCAGTAAGACTGCTCATACTGCTCTGGCCTGGCTTGTGGAAGGACGGGGGCCTGGCAGCTGGCATGGCTGGGTGACCAGTGGACTGCTGCTGGTCATGTGCTTGTATGATCAACCAGCTACACCCAACATGGTCGAGATGGAAAGCCGTGGCTCAGGGCCCTCCCTGGTCACCCCTTGCACCTGCCATTCATTTCACCCGAATTTGCTGGGCAGCAGGCAGCAGCTGGGTTGGGTTTTATGTTTTTGGGTTTTTTACTGGGCAAAAACACACCTGTCTGAATCATGAGCATAAGGTGTGGAATAACCTAGAAGTATGCAAGGCCTTTCTGGCCCCCTGAGCCCAGAGGGAGCAGTGGCATCGCTGGTGGAGACTGAGGGGAGAGTTCCTGCTTTCACTCCTAGGGCCCCACACAAAGTGTGGTCCTCGGGCCAGCAGCCTGGGCGTCACCCAGAGCTAGTTAGAAAGGCAGCATCTTGGGCCCCACCCCAGACCTACTGCTTCCGAATCTGCGTTTTATCAAGGTTATGCATATAATTAAAGGAAACTTTGAAAATCTCTGTGCCCTCCTCATACACGCACACAGCAGCCACGTGTATACCCTTAATCCCCTTTAAACACCTGCTGCAGACCCCTTGGTGGGGGGTGGGGAGGTGTGGGGAGGGGTCTGCTGACCTGGGACCTGCAATTAGGGGCTCACTAGGCCTGCAGCAGCTCCAGTCGAGGCTCTCCTCAGCTCTGAATGGCTGAGGCTGTTCAGTTGTAAGAACTCTTGGACCCCAGGTAAAGTCTCATCTTAATTGCCGACAGGTCTATATCTCTGAAATTGCCTACCCCGCAGTGCGGGGGCTGCTTGGCTCCTGTGTGCAGCTGATGGTCGTGACAGGCATCCTCCTAGCCTACCTGGCAGGTAGAGTTTTCACCTTCTCTCTTTTGATCCCTGTTAATGGCCGAGTGGCCGTTTTATAGATAGAGAAACCGAAGTTTGGAGAGGTCAAGAGACTTGCCCAAGGTCAGGTACTGCCTCCCTGAGACCCTGCGATCTGTGGGTCTTGTGACTAAGTTCCAGGGAAACCTGGAGGAGGTGACGTCCTCATCTTCCTAGGGCAGCAGCCCATTCCAGGGATGTGGGGAGGGCTGACTGGTTAGGTCGGTACCTCACTGTGTAATGACAAACTGAGGATTCCAGGGGTGATGGGACACCCCAAAAATCTTGAGCCCAGGAGCTTGGAGGGCTCACGCCTGGCTCCCACAGAAATATCAGTACTGGATTCACAGCGTGAAGGAGGTGGGTCCCAGGGGACCCAAGGGTCAGAGCTGGGACCAGCATGAGGAAGCTTCCGGAGGCAGATGCCTTTTCACCAGAACCAGGGCAGAAAGAAGGCAGGCTTCAAATCAGACAGTCCCAGGTTGGAGGACGGCCTCTGGAACTCACTAGCTGTGTGGCCTTGGCCTAGTCACACCGCCCGGGGAGCCTCGCATTCCCTTTCATTGGAGATAACCCCACCGAGTCCAAAGCTATTGAGGGATTAAATTAAGTGGTACGTGAAAAGTGCCCACTTTCCACCCCCACTCTGATTCAGTCAGAGTCCTGCCAGCATCTGGCTGCCCTGGGGGCCAGCAGTGTGCCAGAGCCCCTGCCGTGCACAGACAGTGACGTTCGGGACAGACACGTGGGTGTCGATACACCCATAGAATTACCTCCAGTTCATCATAATCTGCACTTGCATTGATCAGTTTCTGTGAGTTGTGCTCGACTGGTGGTCAGTGAAAAGCTTCCCCCACTCTGTCCCCCTTCCTCTGGAGGAGGCAGCCTTACCTGCTTCTTGGTGGCCTGGCAGAGAGAGTCTGTGCATGTATGAGGTCTATGTGCATTTATTCTCCCACCCCTTCGTTTTAGACAAACAGTGCCATATCATTCC
This sequence comes from Equus quagga, assembly GCF_021613505.1. NCBI lineage: Eukaryota > Metazoa > Chordata > Mammalia > Perissodactyla > Equidae > Equus > Equus quagga. Next base: position 88,603,965 of record NC_060267.1, read on the forward strand.
ACGTCAATACATAGCGAGCGCCTTGTTCTTTGTTTAATGGTTATGTAAATATTCATGGAGCAAATGTCACAAGATGACATACCCACCATCGTTTCTACAACATTTATCAACAATGATAATGACAGTGTCTGTAACAAACACGAGGGTAGCTATGCAGAGGTGGTGAGGTCCCACCCTTTAAGCTGAGTCCCTGGGGTTGGTGAGGGGGCAGGCATTACCCAAGAAAAGTCCAGGCTGGCGCCCCCTGGCTCTGATGCCTGACAGCCCCCCATCCTCCCGCAGGCTGGGTCCTGGAGTGGCGCTGGCTGGCCGTGCTGGGCTGTGTGCCCCCCTCCTTCATGCTGCTGCTCATGTGCTGCATGCCCGAGACCCCACGCTTCTTGCTGACTCAGCACAAGCGCCAGGAAGCCATGGCCGCCCTGCAGTTCCTGTGGGGTTCCGAGCAGGGCTGGGAAGAGCCCCCTGTCAGGGCTGAGCACCAGGTGAGGGGCTAGAAGCCAGGGCTTGGGGGAGGGGACAGTGAGGTATTGCCCCTTTGCAGCCAGGGGAGGCCAGCACAGCTTGTTCCCAAGGCTGCAAGCGCACACACGCACGAGGTGGGTGTGCGGGCAGTGTTGGCCTGTGTGCGAGCGAGCACAGGCCTGCTCCAGCCCCCTGCTTGGCTGGTCCAGCCTTGGAGATCGCTGGGAATGCCTGAGCCTTGATCTCACCATCCCAGGAAGAGAAAGGCCGAGCGGCTCCGAGGGCAATGCAAGCGCAGACTTGGGGACTTAGCTTGTAAATGCGGAATTGTGGGGCAGGGGAGAAGGTTGAGTCCCTGTCACTTACGTGCTGTGTGACCTTCCCAGCTGTAACCCTTAGTTTCTTCATCTGTAGATTGGGAGTCATAGCACGTACATGATGGTGGTAAGAATTCAGTGGCCTGGGGAGGGCATTCAGCACAGGCCCAGGCCTGAGGCTGGTGGGATGCTGGAACCCGGGGCTCTTTGCCCTGTACCCTTTGTGGCTCCCCCAACAAATCAGGAAGGGGCATAGGGAGGTGAGGATCTTGTCACCTTACCACTGGGGAGGCTAAGGTGATGCGAAGATCTGTCTGTGGACCTGAGGCCCAGGTGGGGTCGAAACAAGAAACTGAGGCTCACTCCCTCCACCAGGCCTTAGAATGGTGGGCTCAAAGCCAGGGTGCCCCTCGGGAGAGGGTAGAGAGAAACACTGGTGCCTTGTCTCTGAGCAGGACTTCCACCTGGCCCAGCTGAGGCATCCTGGCATCTACAAGCCCTTCGCCATTGGCATTTTGCTGATGGCCTTCCAGCAGCTGTCAGGGATCAATGCTGTTATGTTCTATGCAGAGACCATCTTTGAGGAAGCCAAGTTCAAGGTAAAGAGGCTCCTGCCCGAACCTGCCTCATCTGGATGCCATGTGGTTGGGGCTTAGTCCTGGGGTCTTTGCCTGACCCACCTTGGCCCATCTCCCCAGGAGAGCAGCCTGGCCTCGGTCATCGTGGGCATCATCCAGGTGCTGTTCACGGCCGTGGCAGCCCTTGTCATGGACAGAGCTGGGCGGAGGCTGCTCCTGGCCTTGTCAGGTAAGGCCTGAGGGTGTCGACTCAGCCCTATGCAAGTGGGGTGGCCCGGGCCAGGCTTCCCACTACAGGCTAGAGGGTCTTTGCTGAGGCCACCACGTTGCTGGAGGAGGACAGCCGAGCATCCTGAGAACAAGGCTGAGATTTAACGGGAGCTCTCACTGAGCGTTGGCTGCAGACCAGGCCTGTGCTAACGGCGTCACCACATCATGCTTCAACCTTCAGGATGAACCTGTAAGAAGGCGCCATCAGGGCCCCAATCTATGACGACGAGACTGAGGGTCCAGGAGGTGAAATGACTCGGGAGCTTGTGGTCTTCTTGGGCAAATGACTTGACCTCTCTGAGCCTCGGTTTCCCCTCTGTGAAACTGTGATGATCAGGAGATGACCCACATGAGGCCCTCCGCACGTGCTGAGGCCCACAGAGCACTTGGTACCATCAGGGACCTGGGGGTTAAAATAGTGCTGCTGCCGCTGTCACTGTAGCTCCTGCTTCCTCGGGCCAGGGAAGGTCAGCTTCTGGGAGCTTCTTGGAGTTTGCTGAGATTTGAAGTCCAAGCTGGGGCTGGTGGGGCCAGGCTGGGGTGGGTGCTGCCCAGTTAGGGCTCCCAGATTCTGCTCTCTGCCCCTCTCAGAGGTGTCCAGGCCACGTTACTATGGCCACACTGCACTGGGATTCCAGCCCCACATGCCCCGTGCCTGGGCTGCAGGCCGCTTCCCCCAGCGCCCTGCCCACCACCACCCTCCGCTTGCAGGTGTGATCATGGTGTTCAGCACCAGTGCCTTTGGTGCCTACTTCAAGCTGACGCAGGGTCCCCCCAGCAACTCCTCACACATGGACCTCTTGGCGCCTGTCTCCTTGGAGCCCGCAGAGGCCAGTGTGGGGCTGGCCTGGCTGGCGGTGGGCAGTGTGTGCCTCTTCATCATCGGTGAGAGGGGGCTCTGGGGATGCCCTGTTGCCACTGGGTTCCTGCAGCTCCCAGCACGTCCAGCCTACTTGGCCTCACCTCCCCAACGATAGGTCCCCACATTTGTGTTTATAGCGCTGACTACATGCCAGGCACCAAGCTAAGCCCTTCTCTGCTCCTTTCACTTCATCCCCATAATACCCCTCCGGACAGGCCCCATCGTCATCCCATTCTGTAAAGAAAACCGTGGCACGTAAGAAGTGAAGGGACTGGCCCAAGACCTCACAACAGGAAGGCACAGGGCTGGTGGGACCAGACCCCTTCAGCCCAAAGCTGGGAAGCCCCACGAGGTTTCAGCCCAGGGGGTCTGCAGCCACCCCAGGGGTCCCTCTGTGGGCTCTGATGCCTGTCTTGCTCCCACAGGCTTCGCTGTGGGCTGGGGACCCATCCCCTGGCTCCTCATGTCTGAGATCTTCCCTCTGCATGTCAAGGGCTTGGCCACTGGCGTCTGCGTCCTTACCAACTGGCTCATGGCCTTTCTGGTGACAAAAGAGTTCAGCAGCCTCATGGTGAGTGCAGGCCCTGATGGCCTCCCCTCAATGGAGAAGCGCTTTTCAGAATTACTCTCATTGCAAAAGACATTGAGGTCAGCGCCCTTGCGTGCAGGCTGAGACCCCACCATCCTGGGACACCAGCTGTCTTGGTCAGGGGTGTGGGGGAGACAGACAGGCCAGGGCTGGCAAGGAACCCAGGCTGTGACCACTCAGGAGCCTTCAGACTGTCTTGTTAGAAGGACAGCAGGGCTGGCCTCCCCCACTGGACACTGGGGACACAGACAGGGAAGTAGGGCTCAGAAGCCATTTGTCCAGTCACTCATTCCCCCAGGTCTCCTGGTACATACCACGTCCGGGCCTCTTCAAGGTGCCAGAGGCAGCAATGAATGAGATGGACAGGGTCACCTTTATGACAAGGGCTGGGACAACAGTGGGCAGTGGTGGGAGAACGAGCCACCAAGAGGCTGGGCTGGGGTAAGGGGTGGCAGGTCATGAGAGATGAGGATGGCTGGAGCTGGCCTGGCATCTGTGCGGGGCCTGAGCCCCCCCAGGCAGGGCTGCCCCAGCAGGAAGCACTCCGGGAAGCCCAGGACAGAGGCCTAGGGGTGGAAACTACTTGCTGGGCGCTTGGAGGGGACCAGTAGCAAAGGAGCACAGAGGTGGCAAAGGAGCTGACAGTGACCCGGGGGTGCACAGTGTCTGAGAGGCCAGAAGAAGGGCTTCAAGGAGGGCGGGGAGGAGTCCCCAGGTCCCAGAGAAGCCGAGCTGAGAAGGGAGGGGCTTTGGTTCTGGCACATGGGAGGTCACTGGGCCTGGGCTGGGAGGGCGGACAGGCTCTGATCCAGGGGAGCTGCTCACTCTTCCCTCCATGCCAGTGGCCCTGTGTCCCCCCATGTGTCACAGTGCCCCATCTCAGCCTGCTGATAGCTCGCCCTTTCCAGGAAGAGAGCCTCCTCTGGCGGCAGGAACCTCAGAGGGCAAGACCAAAGCTGAGGGTAGAGGGCAGGTCTGTGGGCCTTGGAGTCAGACCCTGGAGTCTGGGGCCAGGAGCCTGGCTGTCACTTGATAGTGGGTCTCTGACCTGGGGGCAGGCACTTCATCACAGTGAGCCTCAGTTTCCCCAGCCACAGAACATCCACACGTGGACAGTGCTCAGCCCAGGCTTCTAGATGACTGGGCCAGACCCTCCTGTACTCCCAGAGCCTGGGCAGGGCAGGCTGGGCCTCGGCTCGCGATCGTGTGAGGGCTCCTGACCTCCTGCTGCCTCCACACATGGCCTTTCCTCTCTCTCTGCAGGAGGTGCTCAGGCCCTACGGTGCCTTCTGGCTCGCATCTGCCTTCTGCATCCTCAGTGTCCTTTTCACTTTGTTCTGTGTTCCTGAAACCAAAGGAAAGACTTTGGAACAAATCACAGCCCATTTTGAGGGGCGATGACAGCGCCTTCCCGTGAGGGGCTGCCCTTCCTAGCTAGGCCGGCTTTGAGCTTCAGAGGGGATGGAGCCCGCCTGTGACTCTGAGCTAGGCCTCATCCGGAGCCTGGAACCCCTGCCTGCCCCAGATTCCCAGGGAGCCAGGAGCCAGGACCACAGGCCTTCGGAGCCTTGTCCTCTGGGGTCTCTCCTTCCTGCCCAGCTCTCCGAAGCCCAGTGAACCATGGGTGTGAGGTTTCCATCCCCTGGATCCAGTGCCTGCTGCTGCTCTGCCCCCGCGGAGGAGGGGACATCTCAGAGGGCTTCACTGCCCTGTGGTCAGCCCGCCAGGAGCTGTCTCCGTCATGACGCCAAAGGGACAGCGGAAGGGACTCTTGGCTCCTCGTTTTCTGGAGGAGGTGCTTTTGGAGACTGAGTGATGCTGGCCATAGTTTCTCCTCTCATGTGGCTGCATTAATAGGAAGGTCTTTTGTTTGCCAAATAAAGCTTTGACTCAGAAAATCAGGCCACAGCCTCGTTGTGTGAGCTAGTCCGAGAAGGGCGTTTTCCTACTCCTCCCATAAACTAGGCCTCCCGTGAACGGGGCCCGGCCAAGAACATGGTAATTCTGCTATTTTACAGGCATAGATTCAGAGAAAGCAGAGACAACAGAGGGAGATGACAGAGATGAAAGAGAGGGGAGGGGAAAGAGTTTGATAAAGAGAGAAGAGAATGAGATAAGAGAGATGATAGAGATGAGAAAGATGAGAGAGATGGAGACAGAGATGGAGGTGATGGTGATGATGGAAGTGGAGATAAAGACGGAAGTTGTTATGGGCTGATTGTGTCCCCCTAAAATTCATATGTTGCAGTCCTGACCCCCAGTACCTTAGAATGTGACTGTATTTGGAGATAGGGCCTTTGAAGTGGTGATTAAGGTACAATGAGGTCATGAGGGAGGGCTCTAGTCCAATATGACAGGTGTCCTTATAAAAAGAGGAGATTAGGACACAGACACACACAGAAGGAAGACCTCGTGATGACCCAGGGAGAAGATGGCTGTTTACAAGCCGAGGAGAGAGGCCCTCAGAAGAAATCAACGCAGCCAACATCTTATTCTTGGACTTGTAGCCTCCAGAACTGTGAGGAAATAAATTTCTGTTGTTTAAGCTGCTCAGTCTGTGCTATTTGTTACAGCAGCCCTAGAAAACTGATACAGAACTGATGGTGGTAAGGGAGATGATGCAGATGGAGGGGATGACGGGGTTGGGAGGAGAGAGAGGAACTGGAGATGGACCTGTGCATAGGCAAACAGAGATTTCTTACGATAAAACTTTAGAGGTGTAACTGATGGTCCAAGGGGTTGTACATTATCAAAGCTATTGTTCCACTCAGTTAGACTACACCCCAGAAGGGTATACACTGGTGTGGCCAAGAGGGCTCTATTCCCCACCATCTCAGAATCCGTTCTCAGTGAGTCGGCACCAAAGACCAGGGGACAGGACCTTCAGACAGGTACAGACATACATTAGGTGTCTAATGGCTGGGACAGCCTGGGCACCTGTGCTGCATCCACATTCGACTCAAGGTGACAGGCCACAGGGGGCTTAAGACAAGTGGCTTGTCCTCCCTGAACCACAGTCTCTGCCCAGGCCGCCAACTCTCAGCCATCTTGCAGAAAACTGGTCTTTGTACTAGATACTTCTCGACATGGAGCTTCAGGCAGAGGCTGCTCCAGCTCCTGCTCGGCCATCCCTACCCTCTGCAAATGTAGGAGGGCAAAGGACCAGAGGGAAAGCAGGGGACTGGGTCAGCCCCCCAGGCTGCAAGGGAGATGGTGAAGCTCATGGTCAAGGAATGTCACTGGGGCTTCAGCCCTACCTTGGCCTCTTTTTTCTGTAATCCAGGGGCCAGGCGCCAGGCGCCAGCGCAGCATGGTAAGAGCCACTGGGCTTAGTTCAAATTCCGATTGTACTGCTCACTCACTGCCCGTGCGACCTGGACAAGTCACTTAACCTCTCTAACCTCAGTTTATTTATCTGTAAAATGGGCACAATGACGGTATCTCCTTCTTGGGGCTGTTGTGAGGATGAAAGCAGACAATTATGCAAAGCACGTAGAACCGAGGATGGCACAGAATAAGTGCTCAATTGATGTCCCCTTGTGCTGGTGGTGAGCCTGTGCAGGTGAGGATGGGAGGCTGTGGTGAAGGGTGGGAGCTGCACACAAAGCTGGTATGAGGCTCAAGGGGTGCCTCGTAAAGGGACATCTGAAAGCTTTACACATTTTTCTCTTTATTTTCTATTTCTTACCCTGCTTCCTCGGCCACTCCCACCCATACCACCTCTGATTGCTACCAGCACCCACCTATAGGTACCAACGACTGTGGACACACGCTCTTCAGAGGTCTCCTTAGACTCCTTTGAGGACTACCCACCATAGCAAAAGATGCCAAGGGACCACGAGCCAGCCCTAGCTGACAGTCCCGTATCCGCCCCAGGAACCCAGCCCAGCACCATCAGGCACAGGACCACGGAGAAGAGAGACAGGATGGAACATCCCCAGAGGACAGGTGCAGCAGAAGCTGTGCTTTTCCCATTCCAGGGCAGCAACCTGCACTGCCCACCGACACCCACCCCATCTCCCATCCCCGTCCCCTGAACAACTTCCAGGGGAATCCTCCCTTCCGCGAACCTGAGGCAAGGAGTGCCCTAACGCCGCCCAGTGGCCAGGGGCAAAATTGCATTAGCTGAAGCGTGAAGCACTCTGCTACCTCCCAGTGGCCATGGGTGGGACCGCAAGACTAAGGCAAGAAACCCTCTGCTACCACCCATTGGCCACTACAGAGTGCCGGACCTTGGGGCGGTGGGGAGAACAGCACCAGCCAGAAAGGGCCACGAGCCAAGGAATGCAGGCAGCCCCTGAAGGCTGGAAAAAGCAAGGAAACAGATTCTCCTCAAGAGCCTCCAGAAGGAACATAACCCTACCAACACTTTTATTCTAGTAAGGAGATCCATCTCAGACTGCCGACCTCCCAAATTGTAAGCCCCAAACTGCAGAAGTCCAAGGTGGAGGAGGGCGTATCTCAGAGATCTGTGGGTGTGGCTTGCCTAATGGAGGGAATCCCACTAAGATTCATAGAAGACCCACAAACTTAAGAGAATCATGTTTGAAAAAAATGCTACCGGCTGTGACTGCAAGGGACAGAAACAGCACAAAATGAAAAAAGGCCTTAGGAACCTCAGACTCATTTCTGCTTCCCAGGTAACACATTCCCATCTTCTCAACATCAAAATGCCCCTAAGACTGAATTGGTCATCAGAAAATTGATGAGTAGCGAAGAATTTTCAACAGGCTTGAGGGGCAATTTCATCAGTGCTCTGGGGAAGCCCATTGACAATAGTCAGGAATCTCCTCCCAAAAGAGTGCTGATCGAACACTACGGAAGTGTGCTTCTACCCCTGAAATCACTGCGTGGTCCCCAAACTTTCAGTAAAGCTCAAAAGGACCATGAAGATGGCTGGGGTTGAGCCCCGAGCTGAAACTTGCGGAAAGAAACGATCCCCGTGACCAGCGACCCGGTGCAAGGAACGTCAAACTGCTGAAGAGAAACTAGGCGCCCAGAGCCGGCATAGACCTGTCCCTGCGCTAAACCACCACTCCCAGGATCCTTCGCGGCCAAGCTGCGTCTTGCCTCAGCGGCCACAGCCATTGGATTCCGGTGGACCAGAAAGGCATGTACAAGAAAGCATGATGGGAAATAGGTTCTGGGAGCAAGAACAGGCAGAAGCCTCTCAGGATCGTACGGATCACAAACCTAGCACCGAGAAAGAAAAGTCTTTGGCCAGGAACAGATCCCGGAGGTTTCTGGGAAATGGAGTTCGGCGGGGACGAGGAGGCATGTGCGCATGACCGGAAGTGACGCTATTCAGCTGCGTCCCCTTTGGCGCGAGAGTAGGGCCTGGCGTTAGTTAGGCAGTTCCTGCGACCGCAGGATTTGAGCTCGCAGCGGTACGCGTTACCTCTCTCAGCTGGCGCGCAGCGGTTTCCTCGCGCGGAGTGCTGCTCGAGACCGAGTCGGCTGTTGCGCCACGAGCTCCTGAGCCAAGGCCTGGCTGTGGCTGGGGAGACAGTGAGAGACCCGGCTGGACAGGCCCGACTGGACCTCCCAGGAACCAGCACCGCGGGCTCAGACCCGGCCCCAGAGGGGAGAGGCCGGAGAGAAGAGTCCCGCCCGGGGGCGGTCAGAGCAGGCCTACGGAGTGGGGCTGCGGCTGCAGAGAAGCGACGCCGACGCTTAGCAAACCGCTGGGAGGCGGTGGCGCGAGGTGCGACCCAGATGCTGGAGGAAGGAGGTGAGAAGGAGTGATGGAGGGAGAGGTTTGCGGGAGATCCGGCTTCTTGTTCCAGCTTGCCCACTGAGACTGCTGTGCGACCCGGACCAGAGCTCTGCGGTTATCCTTTCCGCAAGTGGTTGGGGACGATCCTTTTTTGAATAAAGAATTGTGGGGTCAAAAAAGTTGACCTATCTAAAAAAGAAGAGCCTATCTCTGCTTCTGATCTTCCAGCCCTTCTTGAGGCAGCCAAGATGCTCAGAACAGGAACCTGTTGGCTCTGCCTGAGATTGTTTAACCTAGCTGGATAGGGGAGTCATGGAGGATACTGGGGATTTGCAATCAGAAAGCTAGGGTTCCCGTTTAAGCTGTGGAGTACGGTCAGGTTTTTAAAGCTGTATTTCCTAATAGAGGAAAGGATAAAATAACCTTAATTACCTCGTTTACCTCTTAGAACTGTAAGCATCAAGTAAAAGAACGTTTTTGAAAGCACCTTGAACCCGTTACAGAACAAATGTGTGTGTAATCTTATAATCTTAACCACCGAGGCCTGTGCCGTCCTCCCCTAGATCAAGGGGTCCATCTATTGGTCTATAACTCTTCAAGTGCAATTTCACATCCAGCATTTTATGTTCTCTTTCCGAGAGACCTAGGAACAAACAGAATGGTTATCATCCTCCCCATACTACCAGAGGAAAATAAGACACGGTGGAATTAGGTACAACGCAGTAACATGAGGTCTGTACTGAGACCAGTATCCAGACCTATTTATTTCTCTTTCTGAGCTATTTCTGAGAACTACACTACCTCTACTATTTTTTTTATTGTGATATAACTCACATGCTATAATATTCACTTTTAAAGTATACAATTCAGTGGCTTTTAGTATACTAACAAAGTTCTGCAACCATCAACAACTATTTAATCCATAACATTTTCATCACCCCGAAAAGAAACCCATACCAATTAACCATCACTCCCCATTCCCTTTCCCCCTTAGGCCTTGGGAACCACTCGTTTACTTTCTGTCCCTGTGGGTTTGCCTATTCTGGACATTTCTTAAAAATAGAATCATACAATATATGTGTCTGGCTTGTTTCACTTGGCATAATGTTTCAAGGTTCATCCGTATCGTAACATGAATAAACGTGCTTCACTTCTTTTTATGGCTGAATAATAGGCCGTTATGTGGATGGTCGACATTTTGTTTATCTGCAGCTGATGGACATTTGGGTGGTTTCCAGTTTTGGCTGTTGTGAATAATGCTGTGAACATGCGTGCACAAGTTTTTGTGTGGACGTGTTTTCATTTCTCTTGGGTATGTTCCTGAGAGGTATATATAATATATAAGAAGAGAGGAGATGCTCTGACATATGGTAACTCTGTTTAATATCTAAGTATGTCAAAGATATGGCAGTGAAGATATGGCGTTTCTTCAATGCCTAATGTTGTTGAGCATCTTTTCATGTACTTCTTGACTATTTATAGATCTTGCTTGAAGAAATAGCTATTCAAATCCTTTGCCCATTTTTAAATTGAGTTGTCTTATTGTTGAGTTATAAGAATTCTTTCTATATTCTGGATACTAGACCCTTAGGAGATCCATGATTTGCAGAGATTTTTCTCCCATTCTTTGGTTATCTTTTAACTTTCTTGATAGTGTCTTTGAAGCACAAAATTTTTAATTTTGGTAAAATCCAATTTATTTTTTCTTTTGTTGCTTGTGCTTTTGGTGTCTTTTCTAAGAAACCATTACCTAATCAGAGGTCATAAAGATTTATACTTATATTTTCTTCTAAGAGTTTTCACGTTTACATTTAGGTCTTTTATCTGTTTTGAGCTAATTTTTATATGTGGTGTGAGGTAGGAATTCCAACTTAATTCTTTGGCATGTGGATATCCAGTTGTCCCAACACTGCTTTTTGAAAAGACTATTCTTTCCCCATTTAATTTCTTGGCACTTTTCTGAAAATCATTTATCTATAAATGTATGGATTTATTTCTGGACTCTTAGTTCTTTTCCATTGGTCTATACGTCTGTCCTTATACCAGTACCACTCTGTTTTAATTAGTGTTGCTTTGTAGAAAGTTTTGATATGGTGAATGAGAGTCCTCCAACTTTTTTCTTCTTTTTCCAGATTGTTTGGCTATTCTGGGTCCCTTGCATTTCCATATGAATTTTAGGATCAGCTTATCAGTTTCTGTAAAAATGCCAGCTGAGATTTTGATAGGGATTGCATTGACTCTGTAGGTTGATTTGGTGAGTATTGCCATCCCATGATTATTGCCTTCCAATCCATGAACATGGGATATCTTTCCATTTATTTAGATCTTTTATAATTTCTTTCAACATTGTTTGGTAGTGTTCAATGTACATGTCTTGCACTTCCTTCTTTAAATTTTTTCCTAGGTATTGTATTCTTTAAGTGCTCTTGTAAATGGAATTTTTTAAATTTCACTTTTGGATTATTCATTGCTAGTAGATAGAAATATAGCTGGAGAAATGTCTTGCCCATTTATGATTATGTTTCCTTTTAATTTTATATCCATCTTGTATCCTGCAACCTTGCCGAACTAGTTTAGCTTTGATAGTTTTTTGTGGATTTCTTATGATTTTCTACATACAAAATCATGTCATCCACAAATAGAGATAGTTTTATTTCTTCCTTTCCAATCTGGATGCCTTTCATTTTTTTTTCCTTGCCTAATTGCCCTGGCTAGAACCTCCAGTATAATACTGAATAGAGGCGAGGGCAGCCATCCTTGTGTTGTTCCTGATCGTAGGGGGAAAGCATCCTCCTCTCACTATTAACTGTGATGTTAGCTTTGGGTTTTCCGTACATGCCTTTTATCAAGTTGAGGAAGTTCCCTTCTATTCCTAGCTTATTGCGTGTGTTTTATCCTGAAAAGGGGTCAGGTTTTGTAAAATGGCCTTTTCAATGTTTATTGAGATGATCGTGTGGGGTTTTTCCCTTTATATTAACATGGTGTTTTCTATAGATTAATTTTTGTATGTTGAACCAATCTTGTGTTCTTAGGATGAATCCTGCTTGTTCATTACCTCTTCTTTTAATTAAGCAAATGTCTTAATTTTTCAGAGCCACTTTCTCCAAAGAACTAAGTAATAGTGATATTTACGAACTGTATACTCACATGCTAGGCATCATGACAACTGCTTTATCTGCATTTTCCTTTAATCTTCACAGCAACTTTACAAGGGATTATTATCCCCATTTACTGATGAGAAAAATGAGACTTAGAGAGGTTACGTGATTTGCACGCTGCTGGTAAGTGGTGGATCTGGGATACTTGAGAGTCTGTTAGACTCTAATGCCTCCCCGTGTCTCAGTGAATTGATGGGGTTGCTGAGATAGGAAGGGAATGAGAAAACGTACATCCCACTGCAGGTCTGCAAATTCTGCCTGAGTGCCCTGGAGCCTGTGATGTCCTTTCAACCCCCTCTTCAGAGTGAGAATGTGAGATTTTCTAGCTTGGTGAGCTGTAAACTTTGGTGCCTCATTGGTTTCTTTGTCTTCCGCCAGAGCCACCTTCTCTGGACCCTGCCCTTCCCCAAGAGGAAAGCACAGGAGAGGAAGGAATGGTGGCTGGCCTCCTCACAGCTGGCCCCCACGTAAGTTGGAAATTTACTGTGAGAGGCAGCCTCTCTTTTTCTTTTTAATATTAAGGATTTAAAAAATATTTTTTAATTACAAAAGAAATTCATGTTCATTGTAGAAAACCTGTAAAATATAGAAAACACACACAATATTACCCTTCATCCCACAAAGAGATAATTAACATTTTTGTTTGTGTCCTTTCAGTCATATTCTTCCTTTTTTGTTTTCCCAAAATGGGTTTGTTCTGCTTTGTAACCTTCTTTTATTTCCACTTAGCAGAATTTGATGACTGTTTCCCCCGTTTCATTAAGAGTACTCCGCAGAATCTTTTCTGATGTATTTCACTGCGTAGGTCTTCTGTGAGGGTAGGAGCTGCCTTCCCCCCTCTCTTCTTGACTAAACTAGGTATCGTTCCGTTTATTTTCATTTTTAGAAAATCTGCTCTTGGGTTTCCTCATCAGTTCTATTCTTGATTAACAAATTTTTCTTTATTAGTTTTTTGCTTCTGCTCTCCACAGATTTGTTTCAAAATTCATTTTTTTTTTAACCTCTTGAGTTAAATCCCTAATTGATTTTCTTCCTTTCTTGTTTGTATTGAAAGTTTTTGCCTGTGGTTTTATTTTTTTTAGATATTCCAAAATGTCACTTTGGTTTCTTTTCCCATTGGGCTGGTCTGTGCTCATGGGGACAGAGTCTTTGTCTCTTGTCAGCATGAAACACCAGTATAATGTGATTGCAGGGCATAGCGTTTGGCGGCTCTATTAGCTCAACCTTATTCATTAAATGGCTCAGTTCTTCCATACCTTTATTTTTTGTTTGCTATTAACACCCAACAACTAAGTTGTTTTAACATCTCTCTTAGCTGTAATATTTTAAATTTCTCCTTGAACTTCCTACAGTTTTTCCTTTATGAATTGTATATTTGTTATTTGGTTCATAATACTTACATCTTTATAGTGAATTTTACTCTTCGTTGTTATAAAATGACCCAAATGTTTTAAATATTTCATAGTTTTAAAAAATGACCCTCTTTGTCCCATTTAATGCATTTCTCAGTGTTAAGGATGAATTGAAAGAACAAGTAAAATTAGAGGTCAGGAAACTAGTTATAATTTGAGAAGTGATGCTGGCTTAAAACAAGACAGCACTGGGGCATGTAGAGAGATGAGTGAATTCTAGAGATACTGAGGAGGAAGAACGAATAGGCAATTGATTTGTGGGGAGCTGCAGGAAAGGGGATAATAACACTCAGGTTTCTGATATGCCAGCGAGGTGAATGAGGTACCATTCCCTGAGCTTAAAATAGGCATGGAGACTTTCTCGCCTTCATGACTTTGCTCATGGTGTCTCCCCAGCCTTCATATTCTCTTTCTCCATCTGAGGAACTTTCCTCAAGGCTGGCTCAGTGATTGCCTTCTCCCTGTGGTCTTCCCTCATTGTCCTGCCCCTGCTCTCCACCCGGGATTCTTCTGTTATCCCAACAACTGGTCTGTCCATCTGTTTGACACATACTACAGGTGGTTGTGTACCTGCCTGGCTCTCCTCCTGTACTGTGTGACGTCGGAGTTCACAGGAGTATTTATTAAATGTTCTGGAAACATTCAGCTTTCACATTTCTTTGCTAATTTGCACCTGATTCCTCATTGCATAAACTCATACATTCTAATTTTGTCTTTTCTGTATTGGCTCTTTTAATCCCCAAGCACCTGTTAGTTTCTGTCCAATGACTGCTCATATATATACACATTTTCTATCCATTTATATACAGTCTACCAGAAGTTTAAACATGTGAAGACAAGACAGACTGTATTTTATTTTGTGTGTCAGTGTCCAGTATAGTGTTAAGCACATAGGAAGTGATCAATAAAAGCTTTTCTGAAACTACCCAGAGCCCTGACCCCTTTCAAAGACCCTTTCCAGGCCATCTCACCCAGGGACATATCCCCTCCCCCATATCCTAAGGCCACTGGACTAGAAGGAATGTGCTTCTGTTTCAGGGATCCATGCCCTTCGGCAGTGTGACTGAAGCTTGTACCCAGGAGGGGTGGAGGCACTCGGTCCCTGCTCCGCGGGACAGGTTCAAGGAAGGGATACCAGAAAAGTCCAGAAACCTGGTCCTACTGGGTAAGGAAACCATTTAAAATTCCAAGTCTGCTCAATTCTGAAAAGTTGTGGCACTCTCCAGTGCTGAGTGATGGGGAACTGCTCTGATGCACCCTGGGGATCGTGTGTATTCCTCCTCCTTCCCTAGTGAAAGGTCTCTGGGTTCCCAGGAGGGGGAGGTGACCTTCAGGCCAGTTCTTCCATATTCAGTGAGTTCCTGTCTTCCTATAGCTTGCTTTATGGGCTTAGCTTAACTCCCTGGCTTGACCCCTCCTTGAGGGTGTTTCTTTAGCTCCTTCCAGAAGTGCTTTACCAAGACGTTGACATCATATCTGTCTTATTTACTGCTGTATCTCCTGGTGCCCGGCACTAAGTAAGTGCTCAATAAAGAGTTGTTGAATGGATGACCTAATTGACCTTTTTCTGCTCCCTTGAGTTCTTGGTGGCCATTTGTACTTAGTACAGATCTCTAAAGCCCATTTTTTCCCCTTGACTAGGACTTCCAGTATCCCAGGCTGGCATGAACTCTCAGTTGGAGCAAAGGGAAGGCTCGTGGGTGCTGGAGGGAGAAGGCCTAAGGAGTCCCTGTCCAGGTGAGTGGGCAGGCATGAAGCCCATGGAGTCTCGGGAGCAAAGGCCCCTTTGAAGCATACATTGGTGCATTTGATTCGTTTATCAGCGCTGGGAAGGAGATATTGTTATTCCCATCCTACAGCTGAGGAAATTTAAGCTGAAAGAGGCTGACTCGCTGGTTCAGACCCTCACAGCTAGAAAGCGGTGAGGCTGGGGTTTGAGGCAAGGTCTGTTGGACTCCAAAGCCTGCTATTCCACGCCGCCTCCTCATCAAGTCTCCCCGGGCTGGGAGACGTTTGGGGCACAGGTGGTATTGCTAGCCCTGGGGGAATGCATCATCTGCGCTGGCCTAGCAGCTTGGCCTTCGCCTGACTGAGGATCTCAGGTGCCCACCTTTACCCATACCTCCAGCTGTCACACCTGCGGCTGCTCCCCTCTCTGGCCCTTAATTGGATTCTAGCGCCCCCTTCCCTTCTCTCCCTCTACTTGGCTATGCCAGAATTTTCTAAAGATACTAAAAAACTCAGGAAAAATAAAAGCAAGGGAAACCATAATTTCCGTGTTTCTCTCTTGCTATTCATCTATGGTTGCGCACCCCACCTTGATCTTCATATTTCAGCCCCTGCTGTTGTGGGACCTCTGGCTGGGCCTCAGTAGCTTTTCCCTGTGATTCCAGCCACTTTTGATATTTTGAAACTGAAAGCCTCAGAGGTACCAAGGAACTTAACCACTTTCAAGTGACAAAGTTTTAAATTTTTCTCAAAATGCAGCCTAATGCTTCATATCTGTGCTTAGTGATTATTGTTGCTGTAGGGCAATGAAAACAAAGCCCTGGCTTATTTTCTACATGGTTCGTCTGAACTCTCTTCTCCTTCCCATCTTGTCATCCTCTTTCTGAGCGGCCTGTCCCCCATCACCTCAGCCCTCTTTGTTACTACAGACACCCCCATCCTTGCTGAAACACCTCCTGCAGGGAGCCTCGCTAGTCCTGCCACTTCCTTCTCCCTCCCAAGAGCCCCGCCTTCCCAGCACTGTGTTTGTTGTGCAGGGCCTTTTAACCTGACCACAGACCCTGTATGGAGCTTCAGAAATTGAATGCGGTGTTTTGTGGCTACGGCAATAACTGCATTTTTCTGCAAAAAGGGTTCATCACAGTCTCAGAGGGGTTTAAGATCCTAAAAGGTTACTCAGAAAGGTTCCAATGACCATGTTATTAGAAACAGAAGTTGGGAGACAGTGCTACCACCAAGGGTCTGTGCTCCGAGGTCGTAGTGTCGAGTATAGTATGGAAGCAACTTTGCATACAGACCCATGAAAGACAGGCATTCAGGTCCTTACCTGCTATGTGGTAACTACATGGATTCAAAGTAAACCACTAAACGAGGTGGTTATTTGTTTCTATGTCTGAAAAATGTGGATAACAAAACCTTTCTTACTTATTTTATACACTAATACATGAGAAAAAAAGTTTTCAGTGATGGTGTGCTGTATTAGCTCTATGATAGGGAAGTGGTTAGAGGAAAGTGTTAAATCTGGCTATGACAGTGACTACAACACTGCTTCTGTGGGGTTACACCTCTGCTCTGAGACCATAGAGCATCCTGGGCATCGCTGCGCCTCCTGGGCCTCTCTTCTCCCATCCCACCCTTCCCACTCTGATGGACCCAGGTCTTTAAAGTAGCTCTGTCTCACTGCTGGCTTTGGGAACTTCTGTCGCAGATGCTGTTTCCCTAGACCCAGCTGATCGGTCTGCCTCATTCTCACTCATTTTGCTATTCCTTCAGTCAACAAATGTGAATTAAGCATTTGGTACATGCCTGGTATTGTTTTAGCTACCGGAGGTACAACGGAGAACAAGACATAGTCCCTGCTTATATCCTAGTGAGGAACATAAATAAAATGAGGAAACAAAATAACTGATATCCTACTGGATAGTGGTGAACACTGTGAGGAAAACAAAGTCGCATGGGGGTAGTGACTGTGGGTACAAAGATGAGAATGGGAATACGGATGGGGTGGGGGCTCTTTTAGATCAGATGAATAGGAAAGACCACTTTGAGGAGGTGACATTGGAGCTGAGATCTGAAGGAAGAGAATGAGCCAGCCATGTGAGTACCTGGGAGAGGAACATTCTGGGCCACAACATGTACCAAAGCTCTGAGTTGGGAATGAGCCTGGCTTGTGTTAGGATCAGAAAGCCCTAGGACTCAGTAAACAGCAGGGAGAGTGGAAAGCAGGGGGTGGATCACGGTGGGGTTTGGAGGCCACGGCAAGGCATTCACATTTTATTCAGATAGGAAGTTGGGAAGCCACTGAGGGTTTTGAGCAGGGAAGGGACAGTGCAGTCATGCACTGCATAGTGGTATTTCGGTCAACAACAAACTGCATTTATGCCCCTGGTCTCATAAGGTTAGTACTGTATAGACTAGGTGTACCATCTGGGTTTGTGTAAGTACACTTGATGATGTTTGCACAATAACGAAATCGCCTAATGATGCATCTCTCAGAACGGATCCCCACTGTTGAGCGATGCATGGCTGTATTTGTGTTTAAAAAGATAACTCCGTGGATGTGGAGAATCGACTTTCAGGGTTCAAGAGTAGAAGGAGGAAGATGAGTTAGGAGTCTGTTGCAGACATTCCAGAGAGACATGAGCGTGGCTCATCAGCAGGAGTTGGGGCCTAATCTGGTGTGAAAGCCAACAGGACTTGCTAGTGAACTGGATGTGAGGGATAGAGGCTTGAAGGATGACCCTGGCCTGAGCAGTTGGGTGAAAGGGAAGACTGGCAAAGACACTGGCTCAAAAGGGAAAATCAGCAGTTCTGTTTTGGGTATATTTGGCTTGGGATGTCATGGGACAGTTTTATACAGGAGCCAGCACCCAAGGGAGAGGTGGCTGAGGTGTGACAATTCATGAGCATCACATGGTCTCCTGAATTGCTTCTTTTTCCCACTGCTTTTCTTGTCACTATTCTTCTTCTTTGCATCTTTTACTCAGATAGATGGTCTGTTTCTGAGAGCTGTCAAAGCCATATATGATCAAATACCCAGTTCCATAGAGACGCTCTCGACCCAAAACAGGACATCTGTGCTCTTGGTAGACGAGGCATTACGTACGCACGTGCACCTCAGAGGGAGATCTGCTTCACGGGAAACCATTCGGATGGTTCACGAGGAGAGGTCCACGTGATGACAAGCCCTCGAATAACATTGAGCTACTCCTTGCGTCTTGTTCTGGGGCCTTCGTGTGTTTTGACTCATTAAACCCTCAGTAATCTTGCAAGAGAGCTGCATTCTCAGAGAATAAATCCAAGACATAGAAAAATTAAGTGCCCAAAGTCACACAGCTAGTAGGAAATAGAGCCAAGAATTGAACCCAGGCAGCCTGGATCAAGACTGTATATAGAAATTTGAATAAAGGGAGCTAGAACGCCCCCTGCTCGTCTCTCCTCTGAGAAATGAGGTAGAGACGGAAGGCTCTTCAGGAACATTGACCCAGTGACAAGAAGCTCTTCCACAGCCCTCCCTAAACCTCCACCCACGCCCCCCAAGCCCGTGTGGGAGATGGGGGAGGGGTCTGAGAGCCACGCTTCCCTGAGCTTCGCACTGTCCACATGGAGTACGGTCTTCACATTTTCAGCTCTCCTCTCAGAATGAATGAGGTCCCACAGAGGGGTAAGAATCATTAACTCTTCTTTTAGAAAATATCTATTTTATTATAAAATAACTTTTTTTCTAGTAACAATAATACACGTTCACTTAAAATTTGGAAAAGAATGAAAAAGAGAACCAAGATCCCCTATCATCCCACCACACAGAGGAAAATTTCAGTCTTCTCCATATCATAAAATGCAGTCATTTATTTTTCCAAAATGAGATAACAGCATGTAATTTTATATATACCTTTTTCTCTTAACAGTATGTTTCTATAACTTTTATTATAAATAATACTGTCATTGGAGAACATTAGAAAATACAGATAAGCATTGAGGAAAATAAAAATCACCTCTGACCCCACAACCCAAAGACAACACAACTAACATTCACGTTGTGTATCTTTCTGTAAAAGGAATTAGAGTGTACGGATTTCAGCCATGACTTAGAATTGCTAAATAGTGCCCCTCGATTGGCTACACTGTGGTCCTCTCATTATTAAACAGGTAGGTGTTTGCTTTTGTCTGACAAGTGGCGCTGTGATGAGTGCCTCTGTGGACACAGCTCCGTGTGATTTCTCACCGGTCCTTTAGGATGAGTTCTTACGAGTGGACTTCTGGTGTCAACATTTTAAAGGCTTGACACATGCGACTAGATTGCTCTCCAGAAAGGTTGTCCCAATCTATGCAGCTGCACTGGTGTCTAAGCTCTCCCACGATGCTGCACCCTTACCAATGCTCTAGCATTAACCATCTTTGGAAATCTCACTGATGGGACAGGTGAAAGCATTCGTCCTGCTGGCACTGGTCATCAGCTTTTTCAAGGGAATTATGTAAACCTGGCAGGCAGATTACCCAAAACCACACTGAGAATTGTGAGACTAAGACAACAGCTTGAGACTGACTGCCCAATACTTAGCAAAAACAGAAGAGAGGAGCATCAGAAATAAGGAGACAAGTATTGCATCTGAGGCAGCAGATGAGGCTAAGCTTCATCCCTTTGCAGGTTAGGAGAGGGAATAAAGGCTGCTAAAGTCTCTGAGGAGCCACCTGGGTCATGATTTGGGGTTTAGAACAGAAATGTCCTGGGGGACAGGAAGGAGGCATCAAACCCATCTGCCTAAGAGCCAGACTCCTTCAGCCTTCCGTATTTTGGGAGTATCTCTTCTTCCACCAAAGTTAAAAAAAAATGCTTTTCTACATTTTTTTCAGACCAGAAGATTGTATCTGAATCACCACCCAAGCAAGACATTTCTGGAGAATCATTCCGAGACTCAAGTGTAGAGATGCCCCCTGGGGAGTTAGGTCACAGGAACAGTGCGCTGGGGAAGAGCTTCAATCTGAGACCAGTCCTCTCTCCACAACAGAGAGTTGCCACAGAAGTGAGACCCCAGAAATGGGAAACACATAGACAGAGCTTCAGGAAGGAGGCAGACGTGATGAAACCTCACAGAGCAAAACCATATGCGTGTAATGAATGTGGCAAAGCCTTCAGTTACTGTTCTTCCCTTTCTCAGCATCAGAAGAGCCACACTGGGGAGAAGCCATACGAGTGCAACGAATGTGGGAAGGCCTTCAGCCAGAGCTCGTCTCTCATTCAGCACCAGAGGATTCACACTGGAGAGAAGCCTTACAGATGCGGCGAGTGCGGGAGAGCCTTCAGCCAGAATGCAAACCTCACCAAACACCAGCGGACGCACACTGGAGAAAAGCCCTACAAGTGCGGTGAGTGTGAGAAAGCCTTCGGTGACTGCTCTGCCCTCGTCCAGCATCAGAGAATTCACACCGGAGAGAAGCCCTATGAATGCAGCGACTGTGGGAAGGCCTTCCGACACAGTGCGAATCTCACAAACCACCAGAGGACTCACACGGGGGAGAAGCCCTACAAGTGCAGCGAGTGTGGGAAGGCCTTCAGTTACTGTGCAGCGTTCATTCAGCATCAGAGAATCCACACAGGCGAGAAACCCTACAAGTGTAGCATGTGCGGGAAGGCCTTCAGCCAGAGCGCAAACCTCACCAACCATCAGAGGACTCACACTGGAGAGAGACCCTACAAGTGCGGCGAGTGTGGGAAGGCCTTCAGCCAAAGTACGAATCTTATAATCCACCAAAAGACCCACACTGGGGAGAAGCCGTATCAGTGTAACGAATGTGGGAAGTACTTCAGTGAGAGCTCAGCCCTCATTCGACATCACATCATTCACACAGGAGAAAAACCCTACGAGTGCAATGAGTGTGGAAAGGCGTTTAACCAGAGTTCATCCCTCAGTCAGCATCAGAGAACTCACACTGGTGTGAAGCCCTATGGATGTAGCGAGTGTGGGAAGGCCTTCAGGTGTAGCTCGGCCTTCATTAGGCATCAGCAACTCCATGCTGGAGAGTAACTGGGAACATGACCAAAGTGGACAGGTAAATGCAGGGAGTTTGAAAGCAGCTGGAGACATCTGACTTTGACATGCAAAAGCACCTCTAATAAATCCTTGTTTACATACATGTTGGATGTGGGAGGTCGGGGATGCTCTTCCTTCTCCTTAACATCTTCAGAAAGCAGAAACCACCCAGCTCAGATCACCCTTAGTCACCTTTATTCAGTGGGCCCCAGTGCTCCTTGTGTAGCAAGCAGTCCAGAAACCTTGGTTTATTTATAGAGAATAAGTCAGTGATCAAGTCACATGGGTCATGGACTTGGTTCCTACTTGGAGGCCAGGTAAGTTTGGCAACATTTGTAACCTCCCCTTCATCAAGGGCTGCTGCAGAACCAGGAACGCTGTAAATGAGCATTTCTGCACAATGGGGCCTAAGGTATCTAATTTGGGGGCAAGTCCAAGTGAGGAAAGGGGTTCTAGGGCCAACCATTAAATGCTACAGTCTCTTTCCGGGTAGAGGAGGGACCTTCACTCCCTAAGGCTGACGCTAGGAAAATCTAGTGCCGGCTGCACCTCCAGAAAACACCGACAGGCCTCATCTCCACTTTAACCCGTTCGAGGTGCTCGTAACTGCTGTCAGGAAACAGCCCCAGAGGGAAGGACAGTGAGGCAGAGGATCCAGGAGGAAGCTAAAGAACTCCCAGCAAGGCACTAAAGGGAGACCCTAACAGGGAGGACCCACAAGATTGGAACAGTCTGACAGCCATTCTTTCCGTGTGGGTGGGTCATTCTTCCTCCTGACAGAAAATGGTTGAATTTCATTTGGATCCAGATTTTGACCCCATTGGCCCGCTTCCTTCCTTGCATTTGACCCAGGTCCTACTGTGACACACATACCATCATCACACCCAACTAGTATGACCATCTCAGCAGTTAAGAATACACTGCTTCCCTGGTTTGGGTCAGGTAAGCCTTTGATTTCCCAGGCAACTCCCTGTTCCTGGCCTGCTCTAAGGGAAGCTGGTTGTGCCGTCAGCTGTCATCGCCTAAGGCCTCTAGCTGATTGGTCCTTGGTGACTTGCCACATGTCCCAGATTGCTGCTGCTACTGCCCCACCCCCCACACCCCAGTCCCAAGTTTCTGCTCAAGGTAGTGCTCCAACCGTGAAGGCACCTGGGGTGATGAAATACTCTTGCTTAAAGGGACTACTGACAAAATTCATGGCAAAGCACAGTGACTAATGCCAGGGAAGTGAGGTTCCTGGGTTCATCATTCCCAACTCCCTTTAGTCAGGACCCTGAAGCCCCTCCCAGGTGGTGCTTCATACAACCCAGGTGTGGCCTATCCCAGCACCCAGAGGTCTCGCAGTTCACGGCTTCCTTCACTGCATATTGTCTACTAATGTCAAAGAAGTGATGAGCTCTAGAAAGTTGAGTCCAAAGGAACCGCGCTAAGGGAAGCTGAGGAAGAGACTCGGGAGAGGTGAAAACACATTAGGAAATAGCCTGTTACTGGCTTAAAGCAAATATGGTTGGAGAACAGTGGGGCCAGGAATCCCACAACTCAACTGACTTGACCTTCCAACTTTCACAGTAACTTGGATCTGTTAACGACTCCAACATCAAGGTCAGGTTCCTTTGTTGTCCATCAGTGGTTCTGAACCTTGGCTGTGGTGAAGTCTCGCAGGCCATGGGCCCCCAACCCACCAAATGATTCAACTGCTCGGGGCGGAGCTTCCTCCCTGTGTAGCCATGCTCAACTACAAGTTTTCTTCCCAGCCAACAATTTTTTCTTAGGAGGAGCTCGGGAAAAAGCACTGAACTTCCTTCCTAGGTGTCTTCTGAGCCAGGCTCATACGGGGCAGAAATCTGTTACCCACAATGAGCTTGCTCCCCAGATAGCTACTTCCACAGGTGCCCACTGGCCACCTGACCACCATTTGACCACAAAGGAGCTAGCTCCTCCAAGGAAGAGGCCACATCCAAAAGCCCATTGGTTGTCAGGTGATCCTTTATTGAAGTACTGTCCTCACCAAGTCTTAACTCTGTGGGAAAGAAAAAAGAGACATCAGTAACGGGACTAGAAATCCTTATCATCTGACCCCACTACTGACCATTTCTAGAACTTTCTAGCTTATCTCCATGAAAATGTTAGTTTCCCTCCAGCTTTTGCCTTGATTTTAAACAAACAAAACTGATGTAGAAGCCACTTACAGCTGGGCATTCCACAGCACCATTGTTGATGTCATCGATGACATCATGAGGGTGGCGACCATCAACGTTGCAGCCCACAGACTGGGCAGTCCCCAGGATCTCTTTAATGGTTCCTATGAAAAAAAGATGGCATTATCCGAGGGGCTGTCAGTGAGTCCCTCACAATCCTCACAAGCAGTGGAGTTTCATGGCAGGCGAGGAGAGGAATACCCCTATTTTACAGCACACCAGGAATAACCTAACATCCCTGCTCCAAATTCAGAGCCCCATTCAGTTCTCTAGGCTCTGAATGCAGTCTCCATGGGCCCCTCAACACCCAGAGGAAACACATCCAGCCCACACCCTCACACAATCTCAAACCATTCTTTCAAACCCAGAAGACATGGCACCCTCATTTTGGGTCTTACAGAGTAAAGTCCCCTTCAAGTGGGAAACCACTACTGCTCAGTGAAAACACACCCCACATCACAATTAAGGCGGTTCCCTGTCATCCCACTCTTACCAGAGAGTTCTCTGGCCAATGACCGGTGCCGCATCTGTCGAGCAATGTTGACAATCTCATCAAAGGTGATGTTTCCACTGTGCTTTACTGCAGAAAACAGCAAAAAGCTTTGTCACCAGCCGAGGCTGGAGCAGCCCACATCACATGCTCCCTGTTTCCAGGCTGTTCCCATGCTTTCGGCACAGAGTCATCCACATGAAGAACAACCCTGTTTCCTAAGCTGGGGTTTACTATCAGCTCACCACTGGATTGCACCAGCCAAGAGAACTGGTCAGGTGCAGTGGCGGGTGGCTAGGGGCCAAACCAAATCTTTGCCAACCTTACGTGGAAGAGACTGTTTCAGAGATGGGAAGAGACAAGCTTCCCTTACTAAGGTTAGTTGAGCTGCTGGGTGTCATCCAGCTCACAGCTCACCAGTGGCCTCTCCCGATTCCTGGTCATCATTCTCAGTTGCTTCCCCCTGCCTACTATATAGCCCTCCTGTGTGCTGTGAGTGGGACCAGCCCCACACCAGGGATCCTAGAGACCCACATGACACTTCTTAGTGGCTCCTGGCGTGGTCACAGCTTAACATCGAATGCCCATGCCATCCCTACGTTTCATTAAAGGGAAAACGTGCAGCAAAGGATCAAACCCTGGGTAGACACCACCACTCAGATTACCAGGCAAAAGGCCACTCACTGTTTTTCTGCTTCTTTCGGTCTCTTGGTGGTTCCTTGAGTGCTTTGATGATCAGGGCAGAGGCAGAAGGTACCACCTCAATCTGCACAAGAGATTCCAGTATGAGTAAACCCTACCCCACCCTCCAAGAACACGATCCATACAACTGTGCACCTCGCCTGAGACCACAGGCCAGACACCAGGTTTGCTATACTTTCAACGAATTTTCAGTCGAAAACACATCCTGCCTGAGGAGGACTAAGTGATTTGCTCAATCTCACACAACTGACAGAGCTAACATTTGAACCCATATCTTTGCACGCTCTCCAGAAAGCCTTGCCTACAGGAGCAAAGATCTACCCCCAGGAATCCCAGGGCGTTGCTACCTCTGCCCCCATCCCCCTGAACCAAGTACCTGAGCCTGTCGGTTCTGGATCGTCAGTTTCACAGTGATCCTCAGACCCTTCCAATCACCAGTTGCCTTGGCGATGTCATCGCCCACCTTTTTTGGAGACTGTAGAAATAAATGAATGGAATCACATTGTGCCTAAATCGAACCAGAGCCCGAAAATCTGCCCAATCCTTCTCACTTGGCAGGATCCCAAACTTTCTTTATCTGGCACAGAGAAGCCGTCAGCAGCACAGAACTGCACCTATCGGCTCAAGTTGTGACTGTCACCACAGTGTAAATTGGGAAAATGAAGCTGGGGGTCAAGAATGTCCAGGGCTCTAAGCCACAGGCTCAAGGCCACAAGGGGCCAAGTCCCTTAGCTGCCTACCTTCTCATAAGGACCTAGGTGGTAACGTAGGGACTTTCAACCACTTATATTCCAGTTACATGGGGAACCTTAAAGATACTGGGTTCCTGTGTGAGACCAACACGAGTTCACCTGTGGGGATGGGCTCCTTTACAGCTCCCTAGTGACCACCAGCCTAAAGGCTCCGGAGACGTCCAGCGAGTGCCAGCTGAGCTAAGGGCCCAGAAGAGCGGCAAGACTGGCAAGGGAAACTAAGCAAGGAGAGGTTTGGGACAGGAGACCGCTGTCCAAGGAGGAGAGGCCTCATGACATAAAATGGAAGGGGGGAGGCCTGTCAATAAGGCTGGTCAGGGGGCATGCCGGTCACATTAACCAGGAGACGGAGAGCAGAGCTCTTCACGAGCCACTGGAAGCTTCCCCAGAATCTTCACCCACGACCCGTGTCACCCTCCCAACAGCGACAGGTCCGCTTCCCCGACCAGGCAAGGCCAAGTAGGCCGCCAGCGTCACTAACCCTCTCTACTTCCAAACCCTCCCCCGTGGCCTCCTCCAGCCCTCCCTCAAATACGATGGCAGCAGGTAAGAGGCGTCGGAGAGGAAGCTCCGGCTTCAAGGGAGCAGGTTCTCTCCGCACGTCTAACGCTTTCACGGCGCCTGGCGCCACCTCCGCGCTCAGGCCTGGTCGGGGACGGCATCCCTCCCCGCCACCGGCGCCTCGGGCACGCTGTCTGCACGAGCCCGGGATTCTCTGTGCTCTCCTCACCCGGGTTCATAAACGACCCCCCACCCCGCCCCGACGCCGACTTACCAGACCCAGGGGGCCGATCTTGGGGGCCAGGGCAGACGTGGCACCGACCTCCCCACCG
This sequence comes from Equus quagga, assembly GCF_021613505.1. Classification (NCBI taxonomy): domain Eukaryota; kingdom Metazoa; phylum Chordata; class Mammalia; order Perissodactyla; family Equidae; genus Equus; species Equus quagga. The sequence goes on from NC_060267.1 coordinate 88,630,064, forward strand.
GTGCACCTCAGGTACACTGGAAGAAAAGAAAAGTCAGCGCCCCTGCACAGGGAGCCCCGAGCCGCGGCCCTGCCCGCATCCCTCCGGGGCCCGCCACGCGCCCTCCTGCCTCTTCTCGGAAGAGCACCGAGAGCCTCGGCGGGGAGCGGGGAGCGAAGCGGACCAGGCCCCACACATGCACCCCCGCCCCCCCAGCCGGCGAGCCGCCGCCTCCCCGGGCGCAGACCGCCCGCGGCGCCACGTGGGACAGCGGCGGCCTTTGGCTCGGTTGTGACTGCCCGGGCCGCCAGCCCAGCCCAGCCTCGCGGGAGAAGCGCCGGAAACAAACCTTACCCTAGGGCGTGCGGGCTGCAAAGCCGCCGTGGGTCGTCCGGTCCTCCCTCCCCACGTACACGGGGGGAAGCTGAGGCCCGGAAAGGCAAGAGCCTCGCCCAGGACCCCCCAGCGCCCTGGACGCAGCGCCGGGGAGGCCTTTAGGAGGCAGCGGCCCGAAAGCCCGAAAACGTGGGACAGGCCATTGCGCGAGGGCCGCAGGCCCGACAGGCGGCGCGGAGGGAGGCCACATCCCGCAGCCCCGGCCACATCGAGAGCACGCACCGACTTTGATCTCGTTGGGGTCGAACTTGGGCGGCATGGTGGAGGCGTCTGGTGTCGGATGAACCCGGATTCGGGACGACCGAAGAGAGTTGCACCTTAGCCTCCTCCGAGCCGAGCTGAAAGACCGGCAGGCCTTTCCCTGGGACCTGATATAGACAGGAAAGCGCGGCTCTCGCGAGAACCGCCGTCTCCGCCCAGCCTCCCCGGGACGCCCTGCCCGCCATGTTGCTTGTGGGCAGGCGCCGGAGGCTGTCGGCTGGAGAAGCCAGCGCTGCGGTGAGCTGTGACCAGGGCTTCGGAAGTGGGGTTCGTGGCGTTTATCCCCGGGGAGGCAGAGAAGAGAAGGGTGCTCTCGACATCGTATGCCCCGCCGTTCCCCATTCTCCCTTATCTTGAGGGTCACCCGTGGTCCCTCTCACTCAATCCCAGAGCCCCGCCCCTCCTGTGAGGGTTCCGCACCCCGATTCTAAGACCCCGGGACCACAGCGACCCGGGCCCCCTTCTCACTCCGTAGTGTTGCAAGCGCTGTAGATATCGAAACAGTTTTATTTGGCTCTCAATCTGGTTCAACTCTTAATTCTGAGATTCTGCCGTTCTCAGAGTCTCGGACTTCGTCATTCTGGGCTGCATGACTTTCTGAGATCCTGAGTTTCGGTCCCCAGCTCCTGCGTTTGGAGACCAGACTCGGGCTCCGCGGGGGCCGTGCCGGGTGGTCTGCGACCCCGCGTCCATGACCAAGCCCTACGAGTGATCGGCCTGCCTTCAGGTCCACCCGAGGGGACGCTCGTCGGGGACCTGTCCACCTACAAAGCCAGGTCGGGCATTGCCCAGTCCTGCCAGGGGAGGATGGGTGTGGTTCTCCTCGACTGGGCTGGACGTCGGGGGAGGGGATGGATGAGGGATGGGCCTCGGGAAGCAGGTTGGGAAGAGCTGATCTTCTGGGAGGGATGGAGGGGGCACCGCCGTTGGGAAGGAGGTGGGGAGGGCTGGACTTTGGGGAGGGGGTGAGGGAGGGTTAGTCATTGGCGAGCAGCAGGGTAAGAGCTGGTCATCAGGGAGGGATGGAGGAGGGCTGTTTTCAGATTCTTCCCCATCCCTGCAGGCAGGTGAGGTGACCAGAGGGGCCTGAGCCAGCTCTGCAGGCTTGGCCGGCTCCCCAGATGGCTTGTGCCCCTGTGGGCGGAGAGTTGTGATCTCCACCCCTCCCCCTGAGGACTGGGCGTGTGTCAATAGCGTCTCCTCCCTAGCCCTCTTCCCCCTGCCTCCTTAAACTCGAGTAGATGTGTGGTGCTATGTGGCTAACATTTATTGAGCACTCGTTAGGTGCCAGGTACTGTGCTGTGGCTTTACATATATGAAATCACTGGATCCTCATAGAACCAGGTGTTGGTAACATTATTACTCGTCCACACTTTACAGATGAGGAAACTGAGGCTCAGAGAGCTGAACCAAGGTGACGTGGTTGGCGGGTGGCAGATATGGGATTCAAGCTTAGTTCTATTTCATCCCAAGGCCTGTGCTGTTGACCAGAAGCTTCCCTGGAGGATTGCTTCCTGACCCATCCACGTCCCTTATCAAGCTCTGATATTCGCAGATACCGGACAGGCAGTCAGCACCTGGCCTCTGCGTTCAGGACAGCGTACTGTGTGTTTGCTGAGGTGTTTGAGCACCAGGGAGTTGGGGGCAAACTTCACAGGATCAGGACTCGAGAGAGCAGAGTTTCAGACTGGTTTTGTTACAACCCAGGCTATATAAGCAGATCTCTGAACTTGAGAAGCATCAGTTTCATCACTCTAAACAGGGCTGTGGTGAGAATCAAATGGAATAATAGCTGTGAGAGTGGTAAGGTGCCTGAGGATGGCTTTTGAATTTTTAATTAACTCAGTGATCGCTTTGGTTATGACGTAATTGAGCTCCCCAAGGTCCTGGCCGGCTGGCGCTCTGCCGGGTTTGGTTTGCTGATGCCACTCTGACAGTGCTTCAGGGGCTGGAAGTGATTCATCAGCTGAGGCTGTTAGAGTTCTCAAGAGCATCCTTGGAAAGGACCCTAGGAAACTTCTCCAGGTCAACCCCCTTGTCTAACGTGGAGGAGAGATGGGGGCCCAGGATGGGAAAGGGTATGCCAGGGTCTCACAGTGGGCCAGTGGCAAATGTGGGCCGGAAGCCAGGTCACCTCGCTTGCCATTGTGCTCCTTCCACCACACCTGCTGCCTATTGTTTAGTCAGCAGAGAACAAAGAGTATCAAACACCTGCTGTGCCGGACTCAGGGCGCAGATTGATGGTCAAGTTGGACGCAGCCCCTGCCCTCAAGGAACTTATAGTCCAGCAGTTCAGCTGCAAGTTCTGTGTTACTGTGCTTCCTGTTCTGGGTGTTGGGGGCTGTGACAGATTCCGCAGGCCCTCACTTCTCTCCTGTGCCCTAGTGTTGTGAAGATTGCCCCGGGAAAAAGGAAGGATGCCGCTCTTCTTCCGGAAGCGGAAACCCAGTGAGGAGGCTCGGAAACGCCTGGAGTACCAGATGTGTCTGGTGAGGGAGAATGGGTTTTCCGTCCCTGTCTTTGCCTCTGCCCCATGAAACAGGGCTCCACGCCGACCCCAGACAAGGCATGCTCCCTCCCATCTGTTCCCCCATCCCCAGAGGAAATCTCTGACTCAGGCCCCCGTCAAGTGCTCAGGAGTGCCTTCACTTTCCCCCCGTAGACATACTTGTCATTACTTGTCCGTTTGCTCTTCTCTGCTGGACCTCAGGCCTTATTTAAAGCAGGGATACTTGGTCTCCCTGCAAAACGGACTAGTTGAACCAGGTGGTGTCTGTGGTCCCTTGCAGCTCCTTAATTCTATGTTTCTTTGCCTGGTTTGTCCACTTTTTGTTTTGTTACAATGTTTTGTTTGAACACTTTTTTTTATTTTTTCTTTTTATCCTTAGGCAAAAGAAGCTGGGGCAGATGACATTCTTGACATTTCTAAATGTGAGCTCTCAGAGGTAAACTGGGGTGGTGTTCTGGCTGTGAATTTGATCTGTCCTTTCTTCTGGGATCACGTGTCACTAAGAAAGACACATGTGGACCTGGGCTCCAAAGAGGCCAGAAGCACTAGCCAAGAGATGTTTCCTTCGGTTTCACTCTCGTCCAAAATAATCGAGATGATCTTTTGGTCTCAACATAGTCTTCAAGAGTCACGGAGTCTAGAAAACGTACCCACAGATTCCCAGGGCACTGGGAGAGTCTGGGGTTCCTCAGACTCTGCAAAGCACCAAAGATCTATCTTTTGCCCCTGATAGAGAATTCATGGTGATGACGGACTAGGTGGGCCAGGGCCGGCCAGGGCACTCTCCTGCCAGCTAATCGAAGGCAGGCTGACATCCCTCACCAGCTCTTCCCCTGAGCTTAGCGCTGTTCTCCGCAGGAGCTTTTTGCACCGGTTCATCTTCTGCCCCATCTCTCCCTCACGTGAGGGGCACTCAGAAAGCAAATCAAAAACTGGCCAGAGAGAAGGCACTAACTCTTCTTTATCTTATCTTAGATTCCATTTGGAGTTTTTGCAACATGCAAAGTTCTACAAAAGAAGGTGAGACGGGTCTTCATTTTCAGAGCATTGCTTATTGCATGATTGCTTGTTTAAAATCGGGTGGGACTTTTAGGAGCTGTGTTGCTAGCACAGACATCTCCCTCCTGTCTGATTCTCACCCTTTCAGCCTGCAGCCCGTGTTTTCACAGTTGGGAAAGCTGGCTTTAGCATCAGAAGGCCCTGGGTCACATCCTGGCTGTGCCACTCATGACTTGGGCAACTTCCTTAAACTCTTACATCTCAGTTTCTTCATCTATGAAACGAAGACATTCATAGTTCTGCTCTTAAAAAGGTGTTGTGAGAACTAAATGAGTGACAGATAGGTGGGTAGGTAGGTAGACAGATAAATAGTGATAGAGATAAAAATGCACAGCATGTAATGTCTGCCACACAGTAAACACTGAATAACCTCATTGTTATTAATAATAAAAGTTGCACTCATTTCATTCTCATCACCCGGAAGAGATTAAGAGTAGAATGAATGATTTTTCAGAAAGGCATTGCAGCCCTGAATGCAGGTGGGTAAGAGTATTCCAAATGAATTATCTAAATGAAGGTAGGTAAAGTGTGTTCCATACCAACAGAGTAGTGAGCTCTTTGACATCGGAAGTATCCATGCAGGGGATGCCTAACAAAAATAGCAGTAGGTGACCTGGACTGAACACTGGACCACGTGCCAGCCCCGGGCTGAGTGCTTTTGGTCCTTTAGCTTGCTCATCAGCTTGGCAGCCCTTAGAAGCAGGTACTTTATTATTCTCCTTTCCACATAGAGATGCTGAAGCTGAGGACAGTTAAGATCAGGACAGCTGCACAGGGACCTCTTCTCAGGATGGAAGGTAGAATTAGGCCCCTAAGGTCCCTTTCACCCTTGAAATTCCAGATTTTAAGGTCATCTGATTCCACGTTCGGAGATCCCGTGATTCTGCACCGCGCCCCCCCCCCCCCCAGTTGTAGCATCTGGGGGCGCAGAGAGCAGAGAAGGCTGGGCTGGGCGAGCCACTGAGCATCCCGTGCTGACCTGGCTGCCCTGCCCCCAGCCCCTCCACCCTGCTGCTCTTCTTCAACCGAACCTGCCGCAAATCTTTTCCACACAGGTGTTGATTGTCCACACAAATCACCTCACTTCCCTGCTTCCTAAATCCTGCAGCCTCCTGAGTCTCGCAACCATCAAGGTACTGGGGCCCTGCCCCCAGGCGCTGGGCACTCTGCATGCCGTTCCAGGTGCAGCCAAGCATTCTCACTCCCTTCGTGTCTCCTCTAATAAAGTTTATGCCAGGTGGCCCTAACATAGTAGTCAGTCTGGGCTTTGATCAGCATAGTTTATTGGGCCCCTTCCACGTGCTGTGCATGGGGTGGGGTTACAAAGAGAACCAGCCACAGGTCCTGCCATCAGGGAGCTTACCCGATAGATGGAAAGACAAACCATAAACTACTGGCAAGTGAGCCGGCGGAGAGCAGGGAAACCGATGGTCCTAAACAGGAAGAGGAGGGACGCCGTGCGGCGTGTGGTCAGTGTGCAAGGGCCCTGTGATCCGAGGCGACTCTCTCCTGACTGTCCGCTCCTCCAGGACAGGGACTGGGATGTATTCACAGGAGACGTGAGGTGTGACCCCAGGATTGTTCCCCGTGAACGTGAGCTGTGACAGTGGGTGTACACACTAAGAGAAGAAAGACCAGTCACATAGGCAGCAGAGTGGTTTTCATGGTTAGCTCTGGTTTGTGGGGTTGGGGATAATTTTTACTTCTCTCTATTGTTCTAGTCCAACATCCATTATTTTTGTAGTCAGAAAGAATAACATTTAAAAGTATTTGTTATGTTTATGTATATTTCATATATGTTACATATACATATGTATGCATATATCTAGCTCATGCCTTTTTTTTTTTTCCGAGGAAGATTAGGCCTGAGCTAATATCTACCAATCCTCCTCTGTTTGCTGAGGAAGATTGGCCCTGAGCTAACATCCGTGCCCATCTTCCTCTACTTTATATGTGGAATGCCTGCCACAGCATGGCTTGCCAAGCCGTGCCATGTCCACACCCGGGATCTGAACTGGCGAACCCCGGGCTGCCGAAGCAGAACGTGCACACTTAACCACTGCGCCACCGGGCCGGCCCCTCTCATGCCTTTTTTGATCATTTCCATTGTTTAAAAAAATTAGCAAATACACTTAAAGATGAAAAGGAAAATGTATAAATTTCACACTCCAGAGAACCACTACCAGTATTTTATTGCATATTTGGTAGTCTTTTTTTCTATGCAAATGTATATTTGTACCCTGGCGAGTTTTCTTTCTTAACGTGAATATTTATGCATACTGTTTTATAGTATACTTTTTTTCACTCAACAGTTAAGAATAAATATTCGATAAATAAGAGGGTGAAATGGTATAATGTTTTGAAAGAGGAAATGAGCTGAATGATCATTTAGTTGGCAAGGAAGGGCTGGATGCTCTTTGTTCCAGCCCCAGAGACGAGGGGGCCCCTGGCACGTTCTCGCCTTTCTGGAGCCTGAAGTTGGTGACTTAGACGCGAATCTGTCTTCCTTCCACAGGTTCTGGATCTTCACGATAATCAGCTGACAGCCCTTCCTGATGACATAGGACAGCTGACGTCCCTCCAGGTATGGCTGCAGGAAACAGAAAACCCACCTCTGATCACCTAAGTGAAAAATTGCAGCCACACAGGCCTAGAATGTTCTAGTCGTGCTGTAGCCAGGGCTGCACTTGGTGCCAACACCCCCACCCCCACTTGGCCCCTCGGCTCTTCAGACCCCAGTGCCGCCCTCGCCCTTGCAGTCTGGGCTGTGGGCCTTTTTCTACCATATTTTTGGTGTGTGCCGTGTGGGATTTCAGCATGAGCTTCCATGACTTTATGGAAACAGAACGCCCTGCGAGAGTACCTGTTAGAAATGATGACTTCAGCGCTCTGACTCACCGTCTCACTTCTAATTCTCGTCACCATAGCCCCTGCTTTTCCTGAGTGTTCCCTGCGGGCCAGTGTGGAGCTAAGCATTTTCCTTGCGTTATTTATGGAGTCCTCGTGGCGTCTCTGTGAGGCAGGTGTTGGGAGGGTCCTCTTTTTATAGAGAAGAAGCAACTTTCCTTGTCACTTCGGTTGAAATCCCTTCTTTTCGCTGGGCCCCATCAGACCCTATAGGGTGGGCCCTCCTGTCTGTCCAGCCTCCTCTGCCCTCTCCCCTTTGCTCCCTGCAGTCAGCTCCTAAAACCCTTCTGGCCTTCTGTGCCCACCCCCAGCAGGGCCTCTCCACGTGGCTGTTCCTTCCACCTGGGTGACTCATCCTTCATCTCTTAGCCCAAATGTCCCAGAGTATCCTCCCTGTCAAAGTGGACCCCTCGCTCGCCTCAGTCTCACCCTGGCTTATTTCCCTGAGGGCACTAATTGCAGTCTGTAATTACTAAGGAAGCGTTTTCTGGCATGACTGCCTCCCCTACTGAAACGTAATCCTGGGAGGACAGTGCCCTCGCCTCACACACTGCCTCGCACATAGAGGAGACTAAGATGATTTGAGTGAACAGACCTACAATGTGGGTGATGTCATTGCATTTCACAGAAGAGTAAACTGAGGTTTAGAGGGATGACTAACTTGACCAAGGTCCGGAAGAGAACATGTGGCAGGATAGTAGTAATTGCCACCACCTAGATCCACAAATGAATACTTGGTGTAGGATCTTTTGGGACTTTTTTGTATTTTCATAGAATTGTTGCATGCACTGTTTGATAACTTTTGGATGCCAGACAATAACTCCATAAGCGTCCTTTGGTTCATCAAGTAGTCATCTGCCACACCCCGGAGGGAGCACAGCCTTCGAAATCGAGCAAGCCCAGGTTCGCATCCCGGCAGCACCAGCTGCTGACCTTGAGGCCTTGGGCAGATCCCACTGCCTTGTTGCAGCTTGTTTTCCTTCTAACACTGGGCTGACTAGAGCCTTATCAAGTGCTGCCTCACCCGGATCTCTGAAGCTGTTAGTGCCCTTCTTGCTCCCCCCCTGGTTGTGGGGCAATTATTGGGCATTTTGTGGTCTGTGTAAATGATAGAACCTCCGCGAGAACCAAGTTCAAGGTCTGGCTTTGCTCTCCTGGGCACATGGCGTCACCACTCTGCGCCTGGGTTTTCTCATCTCTGAGATGGGATCGTAACGGCCTACACCTCCCTCACCCGGCTGTCAGGGAGAGAAGGGTGTGTGCACGGCGCCAGATGATGCCTGCTCTGAAGCAGGGGTGGACACTGTGATCTGTCCATGGGTTCTCGTGTCATTTTCTCCTCTGTCTTAGGTGTTGAACGTGGAAAGGAATCAACTGACGTATCTCCCACGTTCCATTGGGAACCTGACTCAGCTCCAGACCCTCAACGTGAAAGGTAGGGGCCAGGACACCCTGTCCATGTGATTCTATGTCAGCTCTGGGCCGTCCCAGCCAGCATCCATAGGGTGCTCCTGGTGGGAGACACTGAGTGTGAGGGCAGCCAGTCCTGGTGTCACTGTAAACTGGACTGACTTGCTGTTAGGTCGGTCTGTCTCTATGGTAACCAGAGACAGGGCATCCGGAGGGTTCCTGGGACTCTCAGAGCCAGGGCCTTGTAGGGAGGAGAGCAGACGATGTTGACAGCAAGGCCCCCGGGACTCAGTCGTTTGTGGTTCTAGTAACGAGTAGTGGACTGACTGGGCGAGAGGGTTTCAGGAGCCACAGCCGCTGTTCTGAGCAGCGCTTCACACTCGATGAATAGCCTTCCAGATTCGGCGGTGCAGGTGCAGCGAGCCTCACGACAAGTCCCTGAGGAAGGGAGAGGGAAGAGGTGCTACCTCCAATTTACAGATAAGGAAAACGAGGCTCCGAGAGCAGTGACTTCCTCAAGACCGCCCAGTGCGATAGTGACAGAGCCAAGATTCTAACGCGTCAGGAGTACTTGCCTCACCAGACCCTCGTGTCTTTCATTTCTTATTGTCTTTAAGCACTTTCTACAGAGAATGCCTCAGTTTACCCATTGATAGCATGTAAATAGTGATAAAAATAATGGTACCCCATTAATTGATCGCTTACTTTGTGATAGGCACTGTGCTGAGGATTTTTTATCTCATTGAATCCCTCAATATTCCTCTGAGGCCAAATAGTATCCTCATTTTACAGACGAGGAAACTGTGGCCTGGGAAAGTAAAGTCAGTTTTCCGAGTCACTCATGCAGCAAGTCGTGCAGTGGGAACTTGCACCCAGGTCGCTGAAACTCCACCGTCGTGTTCTTCCTCATGGAGCCTCAGGTTCCAGGGCCAGGCCCATGCCCATGCCCGAGGGTCACAGTGAGGCACCCACCTCCCCGCCGAGTCCTGACAGGTGTCAGGCAGGGAGCTGGGGAAGGGGCTTCGGGGTGTTGAGCTCTTCCTTTGGGATCTCTCCAGACAACAAGCTGAAGGAGCTTCCAGACACGCTGGGGGAACTTCGAAGCTTACGAACTCTCGACATCAGCGAAAACGAGATTCAGAGATTGCCACAGATGCTGGCGCATGTTCGAACCCTGGAGGTAAGTGGGGAGCCGTTCCCACCTGGGGTCCTCTCCGGCCTGCCCAGCTCCTCCCTCCGTCATTCCTGAATGCCTGTCTTGGCCACAGAGATGTCGAGGCATGGTCCTTAGAAGCTCAGAGAGACACCGATGTGTGAACAGTTGTAATTGTGTGACTTTTGCTGCCATAATGGAGGCCAGAAAAACATTTCTAGAGTGAAGAGAGAAGGCTGAATCCTGATGGGGTTAACACTATGAAAGACGTGGTATTTGAGCCAGACCTTGAGAGGAATAAGCCTTGGAGAAGTAGACGTGGACAGCAGGAGCATGCCCGGGGGAGGGAACCCGACCAGGAAAGGCAGGGTGTGTTAAGGGAGGAGTGGGGGATCTGACGTGGTCGGAAGTTGCTGTACCCGGAGGGTCCGGGTCACGAAGAGCCCAGAGGGCTGTGAGGGAGGCAGTGGCCTCAGCTTGGAGCTGCAGAAGCTGTTTCGTCAGAGCAGGTGGTGGCAGGGAGGGGAGGGCGAGCGCTTCCCGGGACACTGTGCCGGTTTCCCAGGGCTGCCATAAAAAAACTACCACGGACCAGGGGGCTTCAACAACAGAGATTTATTTCCTCACAGTTCTGGAGGCCAGAAGTCCAAGGTCGAGGTGTTGGCAGGGTTGGTTTCTTCTGAGGCCTCTCCTTGGCGTGTCAATGGCCGTCTTCTTCCTGTGCCTCTGTGCATGTCTGTGTCCTAATCTACTCTCTCTCTTATGATGACACCTGTCATATTGGATGAGGGCCAAGGCAGGTGACTTCATTTTGAACTTGATTACCTCTTTATTGACCCTATATCTAAACACAGTGACATCGGGAGGTACTGGAGGTTAGGACTTCAACGTACATATTTCGGGGGTGAGCGCTGTTCAGCCCCTAACGGACACTGACACAAGGTGACTCACCCAGGGAAGGTGGGCTTTTTGAGTCACGATGACAAGACGGCTCACATCTCTCTGGTATTCACCAAGGCTGGGTACCCAACCTGCATCAGTTCCCTGAATCCTCACCAAAATCCTGTGAGGCAAATACTGTAGTTTCCCTTTGCAGAGCAAGAAACTGAGGCTTGGACAGTTTAAGGAGCTGGCCCAAGGGCCACACAGCTAGCAATAGCAGAGATGGGATTGAAAACCAGGCAGTCTGAATCGAGGGCCTATGCTCCTCACCTCCATGCAGCTTGGCCCTCTGGAGCAGGGATTAGTCCATTCACGATGACACACGGCCTGGCCAAGCATCCCAGGATCCTCTGATGGGCCATCAGTGAATTACCTAAGCCAGACGGCTGAGCATCAGTGTCTGTATCAGAAGTGGGTGGGTGAGCGTGGAGACGGCAAAGGGAGGTTGGCTGACCCCAGCGGCTGATCCCTCCTGCCATGATGGCCAGCTGGAGAAAGGACAGGATGGTCAGCTCCTCTCCCTGGGCACGCTGGAGAGACAGGCCAACACGTGGTTATTCTCTGTGCTGGCCCATAGAACTTTCTGTGATGATGGAAATGTTCGATGACTCTGCTGTCTGAATAAAGCACTTGCAATGTGGCTAGTGTGACTAAGAAACTACATGTTTAACTTAATTGAATTTTAATTAATGTTTACATAGCCACATGTGCTTAGCGGCTGCCGTATTGGACAGCACAGCTCAGAGCCCTGTTTCTGATTCTGCTGCTAATCAAAGACGGCAAGAGTCTGGGAGTGATTCCTTTTATATTCTTTTTTTAAATTTAATTATTTTTTTCCTTTTAGGTTGAGCAAATAATTTATTATCTGAACTGAGCCACTTCCAAGAGTGAAAGAGGGTGCAATTAATTATGATACTGGTGGGGGCCAGCCCCTTGCGCAGCGGTTAAGTTCCTATGTTCCATTCCACCTCGGCGGTCCGGGGTCCACTGATTTGGATCCCGGGTGCGGACGTGGCACCGCTCATCAAGCCATGCTGTGGCAGGCGTCCCACATATAAAAAAAAAGTAGAGGAAGATGGGCACGGATGTTAGCTCAGGGCCAGTCTTCCTCAGCAAAAAGAGGATTGGCAGCAGATGTTAGCTCAGGGCTGATCTTCCTCCAAAAAAAAAAAAAAAAAAACACCTATAGTACTGGTACAAGAGATTTAAAGCCAGAGCATCTGGGTTCCACTCCCAGACATTGATTCTGTAGGTCTAGTGTGGGTCCCCGGAATCTGCATTTTATTTATTTTTATTGAAGTAACATTGGTTTATAACATTATGTAAGTTTCAGGTGTACATCTTTATGCTTCTGTTTCCGTGTAAATGACATCATGTTCGCCACCCAAAGACTAATTACCATCCATCACCACACACATGTGCCTAGTAGCCTCTTTCGTCCTCCTCCCTCCCTGCTTTCCCTCTGGTAACCGCCAGTCCAACCTCTGTCTCTATGTGTGTGTTTATTGTTGTTTTTCCTTCTATTTATGAGTGCAATCATACAGTATTTGACTTTCTCCCTCTGACTTATTTTGCTTAGCATAATACCCTCAAGGTCCATCCATGTTGTCGCAAATGGCAAGATTTCATCTTTTTTATGGCTGAGTAATATTCCATTGTGTATATATACCACATCTTCTTTATCTGTTCATCCCTTGATGGGTACCTAGGCTGCTTCCAAGTCTTGGCCATTGTGAGTAATGCTGCAATGAACATAGGGGTGCATATATCTTTATGCATTCGTGTTTTCATGTTCTTTGGATAAATACCAAGCAGTGGAATAGCTGGATCATATGGTAGATCTGGTCTTACTCTTCTGAGGAATCGCCATACTGTTTTCCATAGTGGCTGCACCAGTTTGCACCCCCACCAGCAGTGTATGAGAGTTCCCTTTTCTCCACATCCTCTCCAACATTTGTTGTTTTTTGTCTTGTTAATTATAGCCATTCTTACAGGCTCGAGGTGATATCTCACTGTAGTTTTGATTTGCATTTCCCTAATAATTAGTGACGTTCAACATCTTTTCGTGTGCCTGTTGGCCATCTGTATATCTTCTTTGGAAAAATGTTCATTATGCCCATTTATTAATTGGCTTGTTAGTTTTGTTGTTGAAATGTATGAGTTCTTTATAAATTTTGGATATTAACCTGTTATCAGATATATGGTTTGCAAATATCTTCTCCCAATTGTTAGGCTGTCTTTTCATTTTGTTGATGGTTTCCTTTGCTGTGCAGAAGATTTTTAGTTTAATGTAGTCCCATTTGTTTATTTTTTCTATTGTTTCCCTTGCCTGATCAGACATGGTACTTGAAAATATGCTGTTAAGACTGATGTCAAAGAGTGTGCTGCCTATGTTTTCTTCTATAATTTTTATGGTTTCAGGTCTTACAGTCAAGTCTTTAATCCATTTTGAGTTAATTTTTGTATGCGGTGTAAGATAACGGTCTATTTTCATTCTTTTGCATGTGGCTGTCCAGTTTTCCCAACACCATTTGTTGAAGAGACTTTCTCCATTGTATATTCTTGGCTCCCTTGTCAAAAATTAGCTGTCCATAGATATGTGAGTTTATTTCTGGGCTCTTGATTCTGTTCCATTGATCTGTGTGTCTGTTTTTGTGCTGCTGTTTTGGTTACTGTAGCTTTGTAGTATGTTTTGAAATCAAGGAGTGTGACGCCTCCAGCTTTGTTCTTTTTTCTCAGGATTCCTTTGGCTATTCGGGGTCTTTTGTTGTTCCATGTAAATTTTAGGATTCTTTGTTCTATTTCTGTGAAAAAAGTCATTAGAACTTTGACAGGGATTGCATTAAATCTCTAGATTGCTTTAGAAAGTATGGACATTTTAACTATGTTAATTATTCCAATCCAAGAGCACGGAATATCTTTCCACTTCTTTGTGTCTTCTTCAGTTTCTTTCAACAATGTTTTATAGTTTTCAGTGTACACGTCTTTCACCTCTTTGGTTAAGTTTATTCCTAAGTATTTTATTCTTTTTGTTGCAATTGTACATGGAATTGTATTCTTAATTTGTCTTTCTGCTACTTCGTTGTTAGTGTATAGAAGTGCAACTGATTTTTGTATGTTGATTTTGTATCCTGAAACTTTACCATATTCATTTATTATTTATAAAAGTTTTTTGGTGGATTCTTTCGGGTTTTCTCTATATAAAATCATGTCATCTGCAAATAGTGACAGTTTCACTTCTTCCTTTCCAATTTGGATCACTTTGATTTCTTTTTCTTGCCTTATATTCCTTGTGTGTGTGTGTGTGTGTGTGTGTATGTATGTGTGTGTGTGTGTGTGAGGAAGATTGGCCCTGAGCTAACTAACATCTGTGCCAATCTTCCTCCACTTAGTACGTGGGACGCTGCCACAGCATGGCTTGACGAGTGGTGTGTAGGTCTGTCCCCAGGATCCGAACTCTGCCAAAACAGAGCCTGCAAACCCAACCACTACGCAACTGGGCCAGCCCTCGACAAAACTGCTTTCAGGATGAGACAGTAACCACAGCCATTCTTGGTTAAGGCCAAGGTCTTTTTCACATGCTATCTTATATCACTCATCGGACAGCCTGCCAGCTCGGTACTGTCATGCCTGTTTAAGTCTGAGGGAGCTGCAGCTTGGGGAAGTCCAGTGACCTGTTTGAGGGCACACAGCTGGAACAGGACGAGCTGGAGTCTGAAACCAGGGCTCTGTGACTCAGCTCAATGTTGTCCCCCCACTGCTCCTCCTGCCAGTAATGGAAGTGCTCTGTAACCTGTGCCGTCCGGTTACACCTGCCACTGGCCACCTGCAGCTATTGAGCACTTGAAATGTGGCTGGTGCAACTGTGGAACTGAGCTTTAAATTCTTTTTAATTTTAATCAACTAAAATTTAAACTTAAACAACCACGTGTGGCTCACGGCCACCAAACTGGGCGGTGCAGCCCCAGCATCCGTGCTCTTAAGACACCACTCTGTACTGTCGGTGACTAATATCACCCATGCGGCGTTAATTTCCTTTAGATTTGGCCCCCCAGGATGGGGCTTTCTGCTCTTGGACCCCTGAACCACAGTCAGTCAGTTCCTCTGCTCCAGAGCGGGCTCCCCACTGCAGTGTGCCGGCCATGGCTGGGGAGAGGTGTCTGAGCTGCTGTTCCCGCTGGATGACTTCCCAGGCGCTGTCTCTGCTCCAGGCCTCCCCTGGCCCCTGAGGCCTGTCTGTTCCAGGCATAGAGCATATCAGTTCCTGAAGGGGCCGTGGGTAACATGCCAGCACCCAGCGGGATCAGAAGGCCTATGGGAAGTGAGAGGACGGCAGGAGGAGGACTGGGTTAAAAAAAACCACACCGTGGCTGTGGACAGCTCGGTGGGTGGCTGCGCGGGCCTAAGGGCCTGTTTCCTGGGCTTCATAAACCTGTAAGCATATGCGTGTGTGCTCCTATAAACGTTTTTTTCTTACTTAGAAAATCATACTGGGTAATGTTAGAAAAATTCCAGTATTAAAAACATTTCATGTAGAAAGTACCCCAGAATCTATGCTTTAGAGGAAACCCACTGTGAGTTTGATGTATGTTCTTCCAAATTTTTTCTATAAATATGCTAATGTGAGTATATATTTTTTTTTTTAACAAAAATAGAGTCTTCTTCCATATGTTGTCCTACTACTTCCTTTTTTTCACTCATTCACGTATTTATGCAAAAACATTAGTCAAGTGCTTGCTACATGCTCGTCAGCATTCTGGGTGCCGGGAACGCAGCAGGGACGAGACAGATAAGGCTTCCCTGCTGGGCAGAGGAGACAGTAAACACACCAGTTACTAACTAAACCGGGTGGTTTCTGGTGGTGTTGAGCGGTGAAGTGAACGACGCATATAAAGAGGGATCCCCTTGTGTCTGCAGACTCTGAGCCTCGACGCCTCGTCCATGGTTTACCCCCCACAGGAGGTGTGCAGCGCCGGCACTGAGGCCATTCAGCAGTTCCTCTGCAAAGGTAAAGCCAGACAGCCTGCCTCCTTTGCTCAGGGAGCACACGTGGCCCCAGCGACGGCCCCG
Organism: Equus quagga; assembly: GCF_021613505.1. NCBI lineage: Eukaryota > Metazoa > Chordata > Mammalia > Perissodactyla > Equidae > Equus > Equus quagga. The sequence continues at coordinate 88,645,750 of NC_060267.1, forward strand.
TGCCAGCCCAGGCTGGGGGACAGCAGAGACAGAGGAGGGCGCAGTCCCTGTGTGCTCGGGGCTCCAGGTCTGGCAGGAGAAACAGGCAAAACAGATTATCCCACAAGGAAATAGAATTACTGATTGTGGCTACGAGAGGGTATGACAGCACATCTGATTTAGGGGGCTCGAGGAAGGCCTGTCTGAGAAACTGGCTCGGCTGAAACCTGAGGGATGATTAGGGCCTAGGAAAGCCAGGAGGATGTTCCTGGCAGAAGGAGGTGCATGTCGAAGGGCCTGGAGGGGTTGGGGAGTGGGAAGGGCTCACTCTTAAACATTCATCAAGCTGTAGGTGAAGATTTTGTGCTCTTTGCCAGATGCATGCAATACTTCAGTTAAAAAAAAGTTACGCGTGAGCCAGCCCTGATGGCCTAGTGGTTAAAGTTTGGTGCCCTCACTGCTTCAGTGGCCCAGGTTTGTTTCCCGATCTGGGAACCACACCACCTGCCTGTCAGTTGCCACGCTGTGGCAGCGGCTCACGTAGACGAACTAGAAGGACTGACAACTAGGATATCTGACCACGAACTGGGGCTTTGGGAGGAGAAGAAATAAAGAGTTACACATATGTCACATGACACCTGACCAAGCCACACATCTACCAGAGCCACCTTTGAGCAACAGGTGATTCTAACGTGTACCCAGCCAATGGTGGAGCTGGACCAAACCATTTCTTTTCTTTTCCTGTAGAAAAAGATTTGCCCTGAGCTAACATGTGCTACCAATCTTCCTTGTTTTTTTTGTTGTCTCCCCAAAGCCCCAGGGCATGGTTGTGTATTCCAGCTGTAAGTCCTTCTGGTTCTTCCATGTGAGCTGCCACCACAGGATGGCAACTGACAGATGGGTGATGTGGTTCTGAGACCAGGAAACAAACCCAGCCCACCAAAGCAGTGAGAGCGCCGAACTTTAACCACTAGGCCATCAGGGCTGGCTCTATTTTCTTTATAAAGATTCTTAAATTATGATATATTTAAGTTTACAAGAGGTAGAAAGAATAAAGCAGTGAACATGTGTATACTGACTACACAGCTTAACAAATAATCCTTCAATTTATTTAAACTGTTTAGTTGGTGTACGTATGCATGTAAAATTTTAGGTTTTGCTCTTTTAAAAACATGAAGAAAAAACCCACAAAAGATATCATACTACGTGGCTCTGTGCCTTGCTCTTTTCACTCGGGAATAGGTCTGGGGTCTCTTCCTGTCTCGTAGCTTACAGACCTGCCTCATTGTAAACTGCTGTGTGGTATTCCACATGCTGGAGCCCATCGCTTACGTAGCCATCCCCTTGTTTTGAACATGGGGTTATTTCCAGTTTCCCTCTGTCGTGAACATTTTAACCCATGCCTCTCTGGCTCAGTGTGTTCCTACGGGGCAGGCAACGGTGGGGTTGGCAGGTGAAAGCAGACAAGTCCTCTGTTGCCCTCTGAAGACCTTACCCCAGTTTGCATTTCCCTGAGGAGTGTTCGAGAGGACCTTTTATCTTTCCACAGCCTGGCTAACCCTTGGTATTATCCTAAAAAGTCTGCTAATCTGATGGGTAAACGAGAGCCTATCATTATTTGATGTCATTTCCTTGATTATTTGAACACTTTTTCATATGTCTACTGCCCATTTTTAGTATTTCTTGTGAATTGCCTATTTATATCCTTCCCAAGGGGAGGAAGGAGATAACTTTGACTACATTAAAATCTAAAACTTCCTTACCTCAAAAGGACACCATCATCAAAGTTAAAAAGACAGGTTACCACCTGGAGGAAGATCGTTGCAACACGTGTTATAGACCCAGGTTATTAGCTGCAGTGTGTAAAGAGCTCCTACAAATCAGCAAGGAAAAGGCAAACAACCCAATAGAAAATGGGTAAAGGGTTTGAACCCTTTCGCATAACACGGGAGGAAACCATGCAGGGCCAGAGAAGGCAGGCGTCTCGCCCAGGGTCTCACACACAGGAAATTATGGGTAAAGCTTCTCTACGAGTCTCAGGTTTTTTCCCTCACCTCATTCTGACTTGGGTGGTTAAGAGGCAGGTGGCTGCCCATTTATTCGCTCAGCTGACGCTCATTGAGCGCTTGCCCCATTCCAGGCCCAGGTGTTAGGACTGGTGAGCACCGTGGAGGGCCCAGTCTAGGGCAGAGGGGAGCAGTGGCCTGAGCCCGGTGGGAGGGGATGCTGGCGAGGATGGAGCGAGGCAAGGCCAGCAGGAGCTGGGTGCTCTGGGTGCCCAGGCTGTCTCCTCCCTCCTGGTCAGCTGGTGTCTATCTCTTGCAGAGTCAGGGCTGGAATATTACCCGCCTTCTCAGTACCTGCTGCCAGTCCTGGAGCAAGATGGAGCCGAGAACTCCCGGGACAGTCCCGACGGGCCCACGGACAGATTCTCCAGGGAGGAGGTCGAGTGGCAGGTAAGGCACACCTGCCTGCTGGCATGTGGGGTGGGGGGAGGGGCACCAGGGGGATGTTTAGAGCTTCAGCCCCTGGATTCGTCTGTGAGACTAGAATTCACCTCCATTTAGACCCAGGTGCTTAGACGCGCTTGAAGCCACCTCACCAGCTCACCAGACCAGCTGCACCAGGCGCCCCTCTGTTCCCTGAATCCCTTGGGGTCTTTGCACATGTGGCTCCCTCTGTCTGGAATTCTCCCCACTCTCCTTCTCCTGCTAACTCAGTCTCGTCCTACAGTTCTGAGTTTAAACAGCACGTCCCTGACACACCAGCCCAGGTCAGCGCTCCTGTTTTGTGTTCTAGAGCATTTCCTTGGGAGCACTTATCACAGCTCTAAACTAAATGAAGAATTATATGGGAAATGATTTGTTTAATGTCTGTCTCCCCTGCTGGATGGAGCTTCGTGATAGTGGGGTTGTGTCTGTACTGTTCATGGTTGTCTCTCAACAAATACTTCTTGCCTCCATGCCACTCACAGTACAGGACGCCTGTCATGCTCTCCGTCTAGTGAAGGTGTCAGGCAGGCACGTGTGTCAGCATCAGCAACGGGCTGGCCCTCCCAGATACCTGGCTGTGATCTAGCTTAGGACGGGCATGGAGGAGGAAGCTCGGCAAGGGTTTGCCACATTAGCCGGGGTGCACCTGATATTGGAGCCGGACAGAAGCCGCCTCTGGCTCCACCCTCTGCTCCCACACCAGAGGCTCACAAACCCTGTGGCTGGGGGGCAGAGGGCGACACCAGGCGGCACGGGGAGCACCAGCTGCTGTGGGTTTGGCTTCATATGTTGCTGTAACTCTTCTTCACCTCTGGGTCCCTGAGGACACGCTCCCCTGCTGTCAGGGCTGCTGTGAACGCTTTCGTAGTTTTGTATTCCTCCTGACAGCTCCTGGGAATTAGAGAGGGAGGAGATTACTATCCAGGAGAATTGTGCCAATTTATACTCTCGGAAAGAATTTGCAACATACGTTTTTGAAGAAGGATTAGCAGACTAAATATGGAAAGAACTCTTTCAGATCAATATGAAGCAGAAAACTATCTCAATAAAAAAAATCGACCAAAGATATATCAACAGGTGTTTTACAGAATAAAACAGTACAGATGATCAATAAACATGAAAAAATACCCAGCTTTGCTAGTAATCAGAGACAGGTAAATTAAGACAATGAAATATCATTTTCCCCCTCAGATTGACATAAATTTTGCTTTGATCATTTCTGTTGGCCAGAGCGTGGGGAAACAGGTGGCTGCGTAAATTGCTCTCGGGGGTGGAAATTGGTGTCCCCGCCGTGGAGATAACTTGATAATATTTGTCGGAAGATTTAACGGACGTAGTTCACGATCCAGGAGTTCCGCTTCTCGGTACCTACCCCAGGGAAACACTTGCACAAAGAGACCTTTACAGTGATGTTCACTGCAGCCTTATTTGTGGTGTGCAGTAAGTGTGAAGAGACTGAACCAGCAGTGTCATATCCACACCGTGAGATAGGTCTCTTCAGACCTGGGTCACAGGACATATAGACAAGTGGAAAAGACAAGTTGCAGGACACAATGGATATAGCGTACTTCCATTTTTATGTCTAAAAAGGTTCAAAATAAACATGTAAGAAAACAGTAATCGCCAATGACTGGGGGTGAGAGGGGGTTTGATGACAAAGGGGCGTGAGAGAATTTGGGGGGTGATGGCATACCAGGCCTTCTAGGTCCTGTATACATCTCAAAGACCTTGCTGTGGTGCCATGCCCAGGGGTTCTCAGCCCTGGTGTCCTCTGGAAGCGTCAGGGGCCCCGATCCCCAAATTCCCCATCCCCCTCATCTCCGTCATCCCCACCCACCCCACCGTTCTGGTGCTGTCCCCTGGGATGGGCCTGGGAGTCTGAATGGCGTCAGGCAGTCCCGGTGATTCTGGTCCACGGGCCAGTGAGAAGCGCTGCTGCCCACCTTCTCTTGACCACTGTCTTTTCTCCCCCCAGAATAGATTCTCAGACTATGAGAAGAGGAAGGTAAGAAAATGCCTTTTCTCCTCTGTCACTTTTCTTCTTGTTAAAGATCTCAGCTATTATAAAAGATGTGAGGAAACAAGGTCTTCCTGCTTCTAAATTAGAGGGTAAAGTGGTGCTTTCCTCTTACTTACGTCGCCTCACCACGTCCTCGTGCAGCCTCAGTGGGTGGCAGGGTATCTCCATTTGACAGATGAGAGGACAGGCTGAGAGAGGGTGAGCCCAACCCCAGGCTCCAAACCTCCAGCCTGGCCAGTGAGCAGCCTGTTTTATTACAGGTGGGCCCTGGGCTGGTGGAGCCCGAGCATGGGGAATGTGGTGCTCAGCGTTGAGACCTGCAGCCCGCACTGTCCAGAGTTGGGGTGTGGATTCATCCTGCTCCCATGTCCTAATGCCCACAGGACCTGTGCCTGCAGTCACTAGGATCTGCATTCTTGCAGGAACAGAAGATGCTGGAGAAACTCGAGTTTGAGCGGCGCCTGGAACTCGGGCAGCGAGAGCATGCCCAGCTCCTTCAGCAGAGCAGCAGTCAGAAGGACGAGATACTCCAGACGGTCAAGGAGGTGTGTGAGTGGCCAAGTGGGGTCCGGCCTGCCAGGCCTCCGGACTCGGACCAAGGGCGGTGCGAGTAAGCTGTCTCAGTTGCATCCTCCGGGACTGGGGCCCCTTACAGAACCCCTAGTGCAGCCTCCTTCTGTGCACTGGACGCCCTGAGGCCCGGCGAGGAAGAACCTGATCCCAGGTCACACAGAAAGGGCTGGATGAGGACGGGAACCAGGTCTCCTGACCACAGCTCAGGGTCCCTCACTGCCCTCTGGGATCTGAGGGGGCCCCAGCCACTCAGGACCTCCTCCTGTCCTGCCGCAGGAGCAGTCTCGGCTGGAGCAGGGCCTGAGTGAGCGCCAGCGCTACCTTGACGCAGAGCGTCAGCGGCTACAGGAGCAACTGAAGCAGACGGAGCAGAACATCTCCAACCGGATCCAGAAACTCCTGCAGGAGAATCAGAGGTCAGGCTCCTGGCCTCCTGGCCCCTAGACCTGAAGACCTTCACAGTGATACCCTTCAAGCAGCCCGGGATGGGGGTCCATTTCTCCCTCACGGTCCCTACTCCTCCCCAAGGTTTCCATCGTTAGAATCCAATCTTGGTGCTGCAGCTTGCACCAATGTCAAGAGCAAAGAATCTGATCTGGGCATGACCAGGTTTGTTTCTTGTCATGGGACTGCCCCTGATTGGACCTATGGACTCCAAGGTTTCTCCTCTGTAAAATGAGTGGGTTTAACAAGACAGTCGAGATCACATCCTGCTCCAGTATTTTGGGTTCCAGGTAACCTATTGCACTGAGGTCAACCATTCACCCTGTAGTGAGATTTACCTTAACAAGTCTTGTCCAAGGTAGGAGCTGCTAGGATCAGGTCTTGATGGGGCTTAGGAGAAAGGGGGCCAGACAGAGGTCTCAAGAAGCCTGAGGAAGGCTCATCAGGGGCTCCCTTGTGGAAAGATTCCAGAAACAAGCTTTAGCTGTATCTCCCGTTGCTTTCAGGCTTCCTTTTTTCTGTCCTCTGCGTGGCTGGCTCCTCCATCGTCCAGCAGTTACACAGGCCTGAGTGAGTCGGCAGGCCCACCATGGACAGCGTGCTCTCCCCACCAGGGCTGCCAGGAAAGCTGCCATCTGTTGGGTGCTTCTCACGTGCCAAGCACTTTATGCATATTTTCTCACTCACTCTTTACAAATACTCTGTGAAGGTTTTTTATTATTATTAGGCCCGTTTCACAGATGAGGAACTGGGACTTGGCGTGGTTGAGTAACTGGCCTGAGAACACAGCGCCTCTAAGTGGCAGAGCTCAGACACTCCCAGCTTGGCTACTAAGCCGCCTGTGCACAGCCAACGCGGTGAGGGGCGAGCGGTCCTGTTGGAAACAGCCCTGCTGGGGACGACCGCAGGGACCTTTCATGGTTTTCTCCACAGGCAAAAGAAAAGTTCCGAGATTCTAAAGTCACTGGAGAATGAAAGGTAAGTCTTCTGTTCTAGCATATCTGGACAGTGCCTTCCTTCCGGGAGGGGGAGTTGCTTTGGGGAGAGAAGATCTTGTGATTCTCAAGGATTATACCAGAAAGTTTTCCTAAGGCTTTGAATTAAAAAGAATCACTGCCTTCAATTTTTTTAAAACACATTTACACTCCTGAGAAAAATTCAGAGACGTAAGAATGTATGTGTAACGTCCAACTATATTCCTAGTATAAAAAATTAGAAAAAAAATCCACGCTTCTAGGGGAAAAAAAGAATTTGGTTACATGGATTGTGTGCAAAGGGATAATCTGTAGGGATTAAATGTCTTATAGAAGAATATTCCTTATTAAGGGGAAATACTTAGAATATATTGCTAAGTGGAAAAGTAGTGGCTACAATTAAAGCAGAATATATAGTATATCATTTCTCAAACTCTACATGTTTACCGCATTGAGGCACACCACTTAGTAATTAGAAGGGATGATGGGTGGGACCCCAACCCTGCCCTCCCCGAGGTGTTAATGGGAAGCCCTCCTGATTCTCTGGCATCCCAAAATAGCAGCGTGGACTCTACTGCTGTCCCCCACCACGGGGGCCCTGGCTGCCTGGAAGGCCTCCTGCAGGGCTCTCCCAAGGGGTTGCAGGGGAGCCCCACCACCTCACCCGCTTCAGCTGTGGTGCTGCCATAGCTGGGGGGCGGTCAGGGCCGAGCTGAGTTGTGGCCGGTGGCGTCCTTTCTTCTGCACACTGAGCACCCTGTCTGCGCTGGGCCTGGGGTCCAGGGGTGCATCAGATCCGGCCTTCCCTTGAGCCTGGGTCCTGGGCTGGAAGCAGGAGCGCTTAGACACTATATGCCGCTTCTGACAAAGTTAAACCCTGCGGGACGGTAAAGGATGTTGTCCCCTCCCAGCCACTGCTGCCAGTGTGGTATGAGAAAAAAATGCACACGCATACATGCAATTACCTTTTCTATTTTCACTTATTTTATCATGGATATATTGCCATTACAAAACCCTGATTATTTGTAATAGCTGTAGGGTGTTCCACTATATGATTATATCATAGTTTTTTTAATTAGCCCTCTGTTCGTGGACATATAAGTGGGGTTCTGGTGTTTCATCGTTACAAACAATGGTAGCGGGAACATCTTCTAGATATATCCTGATGCACTCATGTAAATATTTTTGAAGGAAATATTCAAAGGGCATTTTGATGGGTATTGCCAGATTACCTTCCAAAAAACATTTTGCCAGTTTACACTCTCTCGACAGTATCTGAAAGTACCCACTTCTCCACCTTCACTGCCAGCACCATGGTTCTCAGTTTTCTCAATCTCAACCAGCCTGATAAGGGAAAAGAAGATTTTACTTTCTGTAGTTATCAGTGACGTTAAGACTCTCTCCCTATATTTATTGGTCACTTGTATTTAAGCATCCATGAATTGGCTGTTTGCATCCTTTGCCCGTTTTTCTAAGTGAATGCTCATCTTTTTATGCAAGAAACTCTTATCTACAAGGCCAAAGGTCACCAGGCCCCCAGTGCAGGCACATGGTGCAGTGGACATTCGGAGAACATGGCTAGGTTGCACATCAAGGAGGACTTCCTGAAGGGGGTGGTGTTCATCTGATGGGATTCTCTCTTGGAAATGTTGCCTTTGCTGAATAAACGGTTGGATTTTTTTCCTAGAATAAGAATGGAACAGTTGATGTCCATAACGCAGGAGGAGACAGAGAACCTGCGGCGACGTGAGATCGCCTGTGAGTCTTGGGGTGGGGAGGGGTGGGGGGTCATGGGAACAGAGCTTGACTGGCGGGGTGGGCAGGGGTGGACAGCCCTCTCTCAACTGGTCACATACAAGGGCACTGTGTGTCACCCCTGGGGAGGCGCAGTGAAGTCCAGTAATGGAGCATGGCCTCTGGGGCCAGGCTGGACTCGGATTCAGAACCCCCGCTCGGAAACAAGCCATATGACCTCAGGGGCGTTCCTGGTCCCTAACTGTTCCAAGCCTCAGGTTTCTTATCTATAAAATGGGGAGAACAATTATCACTTGCCTCACAGGGTCGTGATGAGGGTCAGATGAGCTAATGCCTGGCACAAAGTGAGCATTTCACAAGCGTGGCTGTCAGGGTCTCTGTTATCAAGAGCTGTGGCTGGCCCTTGTGTTTCTGGGAGCGCTCCTTCCTGTCATCCTCCGGGCGCCATCTTGGGGCTCCACACTAGTGAGGGGACACCCTGCCTCATCTGATCCTGAGAACATCCAGCTATGTGCCAAGGAGGCAGTTCCTCGTTATTTAAAATAAGGAACGATTCTTTTTGGACCGTCCCACTCTTCAGAGCTGGTACCAGCGTGGATATCTGCGCACTTAGTCAGGGTTTCCTGAGTACCAGGCGCTGTCCCGAGCACTTCCTGTGCACCCTTCATCTCACTACCTCCTGCTGAAGTGTCATATCACTGATGTCCCTGTTTTAAAGGTCACCGCTATCTACCGTTTACCAAAAAGGAAACTTGTGTTTGCATCTCCAGCAGGATGTTTATCAAATTAACTAACTAGCAATGGGGTCAATGTCAGGGGAGTTTTGTTTTCACCTTTTCAAACTTCCCTATGGCTTAGCTTTTAAAAAATGAAGGTGTGTTGTGTTTATAATTGAAAAATTTCAATTAAAAAAAGGCAAGAAAAGGTAATAACCTAGAGTTGTCGAGGGCATATGGTGTCAGACTGGCCTGTACACTGCCAGCGGGAGTGTGAATCCACAAGGTCTTTCTGGAGGGCGGAAAGGATAACTCTCGTTATTCATGGCCTTGAAACTGCACACCTCTAAAAGTATTCTTAGGAAATAATCAAATAATCAGATCTGCACAAAGATGTTTGAGCCAGGATGTTTATTGAAGTATCATTTAATAATTGCAAAAAGTGGGCCAGCCCGCTGGTGTAGTAGTTAAGGTTGCCTGCTCTGATTTGGCGGCCCAGAGTTCTCTGGTTCAGATCCTGGGCTCAGACCTAGCACCAGTTGTCAAGCCATGCTGAGGCAACGTCCCACACAGAAGAACTAGAAGGCTGTGCAACTAGGATATACAAATGTCCTGGGGCTTTTGGAAGGGGGAGAAAAAAAAGAGTAAGATTGGCAACAGATGTTAGCTCAGGGCCAATCTTCCTCACCACAAATAAATAAATGCAAAAAGAGTCCAAATGCCCCCAAATAGAGGATTATCTAAATAAACTTTGGTAATCCCTGCACTGTAGTTCTCTGCAGCCATTAACATCACACCACTGTGTTGACATGATACGTTTTATGTTATATATATTTTATCACAATAAAAATAATTAAAATGTTATGACACTAAACATACCACTTCTCACTTTTTATGACTACTTCCCGATTTTAAGCAGTTTTGTTTTTTTCTCCCTGAGGAAGATTGGCCCAAGCTAACGTCTGTTGCCAATCTTCCTCTTTTTGCTTGAGGAAGATTCGCCCTGAGCTGACGTCTGTGGCAGTCTTCCTCTATTTTGTATGTGGGTCACCGCCACAGCGTGGCTGCCAAGGAGTGGGGTCCACTTCCAGGAATGGAACCCAGGCTGCCAAAGCAGAGCACGCTGAACTTAATCACTCAGCCGTGGGGGCCGGCCCTAACCACTTTTAATTGTACAGTTCTTTGGTATTAAGTAAAGTAGTCCCCCCTTTTTGTGGGGGATACATTCCAAGACCCCCGGTGGATGCCTGAAACCATGGATAGTACCAAACCCTACGTACACTGTTTTTTTTCTTATACATACGTATCTATGATAAAGTTTAATTTATAAATTAGGCACAGTAAGAAGTTAACAGCACTAACTAATAATACAATAGGGCAAGTATAACAGTATGCCGTAATAAAAATTACCATAGACCCTAGCAACCTCAACATATGATTTTTTTTTTTTCTTATTAAGTCGAGAACTTTCATCTTTTCACTTAAAGGAAGCACTTACAGCTTCTCTTCGGTATTTCTGAATTGCCAGCATCCCTGCTCTTGCACCTTGGAGCGATTATTAAGTAAAATAAGGGTGACTTGAGCACCAGCCCTGTGACTGTGGCAGTCAGTCTGATAAAGGGATGATCCACACCCTGGGCAGTGCAGAGTACGATGGCTCAGGATTTCAGCGCACGACTTAGAATGAGGCACAATTTAAAACTTATGACTGACTTGTTTCTGAAATTTTCTATTTAATATTTTCCGACCAAGGTTGACTGCAGGGAACTGAAACCATGGAAACCAAAACCTCGGATACGGGGGGCCTATTGTAAATTCGTATTGTTGTGCAGCCATCACCAACATCCTTCTCTAGAACTTTTTCATCTTCCTAAACTGGAACCCTGTACGCATTAAACGGCAGCTCTCCATTTCCGCCTGCCCCAGCCCCTGTAGGACCAGACTCTACTTTCTGTCTCTGTGAATCTGACTGCTCTAAGTCACTCATATAAGTGGAATCACACAGTATTTGTCTTTTTGTGACCAGCTTCTTTCACCTAGCATCATGTCCTCAAGGTTCATCCGTGTGGTAGCTTATATCAGAATTTCCTTCCTTTTTAAGGCTGAATAATATTCTGTTGTATGCATAGACCACATTTTGTTTATCCATTCAGCCGTCAGTGGGCACCAGGGTTGTTTCCACCTTTTGGCTGTTGTGAATAATGCTGCTCTGACCATGGGTGTGCAAATACCTGTGCAAATCCCCGCTTTCAATTCTCTCATTTTAATTTTTTAAAATTCGTAAACATGCATAAAAATTAGAAAAATATGTATCAAATATAATAATGTCTCTGAGTCTGGGTGACAAGATCATAAAAGATTTTGTGTGTGCTGTTCAATGTTTTATAATTAGTCAGCCTTTCAAGCTTAAGTTACTTCTGTAGTTTAAAAAAAAGAGATTTAAGGTTACCTACCACATGGGTGAGCAGGCGAACCCCACGAGGCCACCCCAGGAGCAGCCCCCCGTTCCTCAGCGCCGCCCCCCCATGTTTCCTCAGCCGCCATGCAGCAGATGCTGACCGAGAGCTGTAAGAACCGGCTCATCCAGATGGCCTACGAGTCGCAGAGACAGAGCTTGGTCCAGCAGGCTTGTTCCAGGTAAGGTAAGGAGAGGGAGGCTTCCCGAGTGGGGGAGCTGGGGGAACTGGCTCGGGGCCCAGGACCCTGCGGGGAGAGCTGGGTGCTGGGATGCCCTGCCCCAGGCCGCCCCAGCCTCCACCATGGTATCTGGGGCAAATGGCGACTGGTCTTCGTGACTTTTCTAGCTGGACCTTGTGATGCTGTCTTGGGCCATGATGCAGTGACAATAATCACTACTACTTCTTGTACACTGCCCACGTGCCAGGCACTCGGCTAAGGGATGTGCATTAGCTTATGGAATCTATGAGGGACTATGTTGTTGTTCACCCCAACTTACAAACGCAGCTCAGGCTCAGAAGGACTATGTGACACACCCAAGGAAACACAACTAGCTGGTGGCAGAGCCAGGATTGAAACCCAGGCCGAGTGGGGTGGGGGGTGCTCTTGACTGCAGGGCAGTCGTCCGTCTCTGAGGGTCCGCACAGGTTGGGAGTGGGCTGTGCTGGAGGGGATGCTGATGGAGCTGCTTTCATGCTGATGGCCGCTCTGGGTCTCTTGGGTTTGTCTGTTGAAGGAGCCACAGGTGCCCGGCAGAGCCAGTTGAGAAAAGCTCAGTCAGTGCTCTGAAGCCCCAGACAGGGACGGGCCAGCAGCCCTGGCTGCCCTTGTGTTTCTCCTCCCATCCGGGTGGCTCTGGCATAGCGGCCACCCTCCTGGCACCTGGACCATGCCAGCCTCCCCTGTGTCCCCGCAGATGTGGGCATTGCTCCCTCCTTTCCCAGTGGTATGACATTGTTCTCAGGAGTACGGGCGCTGGGGACAGACAGACCTGGATTCAGGTCCCACTTCTGTCAGTGGCTGTGAAGTCTTGGGCGAGTTAGCTCCCTCTGTGCACATAAGTCACAGGCCCTCCCCTTGGAGTCGTTGGAGGTCTTAATATGCGTTAATGAGAGTAATGCCACGTGTGGATCCGATAAATAGCAGCTGTAATGAGGAAACGGACTCAAAACCAAGACTGTACCAAAGTGCAGACATGGGAGGTGAGGAGCTTTGTGCCAAAATCACTAGGCTTGTTCTGGGCGCCTGAGAGCCTGCTGGGGCCCATGCCCGGCCTGCGCGTGGACACAGAGGGTCTGAATCCCCTGGCCCTGGAAGGAAGGTGACAGTCTGTGTGTCCTAAGCCCTAAGGACTGTTGAGTGAATAAATGGTTTGTGTTGACTCCTCCAAGGCGCCTGGCACATAGTGGGCACTCAGGGAATGTTCAGAGAGTGAGTGAATTTGCTGTCTTTCTGGCAGCATGGCCGAAATGGACGAGCGGTTCCAACAGATTCTGTCGTGGCAGCAGATGGATCAGAACAAAGCCATCAGCCAGATCCTGCAGGAGGTGAGCCCTTGGCCAGGGCGTGAGGGCAGGGGCTCAGGAGGGGCGCAGGGAGCCCAGGGCAGAGCGTCAGAATGCTCCACGAAGCCCCGCCTTACTTAGCTTGTATGACCAAAGATGCTTAGTGGATTTAGAAACACACAAACCTGCAGGGCGAGAGGGGCCGGGAGAGGCCTTTGGGTGGGTGTTTTCTGCTCACTGAAATCAAGAGGAGCACCCCTTCCCTGGCGGGCACCCGCTTCTCATGCTTGGGGGGGCGGGGTTCTCCATTGTAAGGAGAAGCACCCCTTCCCTGGCGGGCATCCACTCCCCATGCTGGGGGCTCCATCATAGGGATTTAAGGGGTGACGGGGGGATGGTGATCACACCATGGAGTGAGCCCACAAGAGGGTCACGGGATCTTAGACCTCTCTCCTCACGTCTCACCCCCACACCTGTCTGCCCTTCCTCCATCTTAGCTGGCACACGGCAGGTAATCGGTAGCGCCACCCAGTGGATGAGATGAGGAAGGACCCTCATGACTTCCTCCTGTCCTTTGTCCTTATTGTTCCGTCTCAACTTTCTCGCTGCTCGACCCTCACGTCACCTCCCTTCTTTCTTCCTTTGTGATGTCCTTCTAGCACTGCTTGGCCCTTCATTCCCCCCTGCCTTTCTCTAATGTCTCTATTCTTCCAAAACAGCATAACTTAGTACTTTCGGGACTGTGCGAGGAAAACAGTCCGCTTCTTAGAGAGGGCGTCTGGCCTCGTGGTTGAGGTGCAAGGCTCAGCACTTGACGGACTTGGTTGCTCCTAGCGCCTGCCAGCTCACTTCTCTGAACCTCGCTTTGCTCATCTGTGAAATGGGGCAGTAAAAGCACCCACATGGTCGGCGGGTGTGGAAATTCAGTGTACCCTGTGGGAAGGGACTGAGCGTAGGGTCAGCACTAGTAGAGTCTCGATAAATGGTGTTTTAGAAACAGAAGTGAGCTGAAAAGTTAATTTCTCTCTAAGAAATAGAAAAGTCACACACGAAGGGGTTTCTGACGCAGACTTTGTTGCTCCCCGGCCCCTGCGCACTGTGACCTCTGGGCCTCTCTTGCAGAGCACCATGCAGAAGGCAGCCTTCGAGGCTCTCCAGGCGAAGAAGGACCTGATGCTGCAGCGCATCAGGAGCCAGGTGAGTGCTGGGGCTCTCGGCCCCGGCCGTCCTGTCCACTGCGGAGCGCAGAGGTGGCTGACAGGTGGAGTCCTGGCTCCTCGCTGGCCCGCTCAGCATGAGCTCTGCCCTCGGAACCTCCTCCTTCTCCCGGAACCCAGGGCGGGGGCGTTGGGACAGCCCCATGTCCCGCAGTGCTAGGGCCGAGGGGAAAGGCTGCAGGGGCAGCCTCCAAGCCGACCGGCCGCACGCAGGCCTCCTGCGCTAGGAAAGCAGCGGCTCCAACCCCAGCGCTCCCATCAGCTCAGCCTGAGGAGCTGGAACAGACTGGGCGCCCCTGAGTGGGCGGGAGGTCCTGATGTCAGGGCGACCTCGGCCTGGGCCTGCAGGAGGGGCCGTGCTCTGGCCGCGGGGCTGTCGGACTCACTGGGCTTTGCCAGGGGAGGCGGGTCGGTGGGCCAGGGGCTGGGGGAGCTTTCAGGCTGTGGGGACGCTCGCCGCATCGTGTTCAGCACACTTTGAATTTCACATTTTGCATGATTTTTTTCCTTTCTATTCTTTTATTTTCTTTTTTGGCCAAAACCAACTTACCTTTTAATTTCCCTCTTTAATTTCAATTCCACATTGCCAGACATGAAGCTCATTCCTCTGACCAGGGGTTGGTGGGGTCATAGGAACTTAGGGACAAGGGTCATAGGGACATAGGCACAGGGTATAGAAGTCCCTAGCTTTGGGATCTGACCTCCAGGGCTAACAGCCCCCAGTCACACCCTGAGGGTGAACGGTGACCCCAGACATTCTCACTGTGGGTGCTTTTCACCCACCAGGCCAGCTATTCCTCTTGGATGCTTGGGGACATCCCAGGGAAAGGGTTCACTCACCTGCTCTGTGTTCTTGAACAAGTTACTTAACCTCTCTGAGCCTCGGTTTCTTTGTAAAATGGAAGCAATAATACCTTCCAGTAGCCAGAGGAGAATTGATGAAATAATGCATATGAAGTGCACAGCATCAGCCTAGTACACAGAATGCTTCAGTAAATATCAGCTACTACTATTATTGTTGATCAGTCACTTCCATTACCCTCTGCAGCAGCTGTTTAGAGGAGGCAAGAGAATTGGACCAGTGAGAGGCTCAGTGAGGATTCTGTGTCTGTTCCTTAGTCTGGCCTGAACCTTGAAGGAAAGCCCCTTCTTCATCCCACAGACTTTTCTCCACCTCCCACTCAGGGACAGGCCCTGTGCTTGGCCCTTGATTGATAGTACTGACCAGGACACGCATGTCCATGCCCCCAGAGCGCCCAGCGCCACGAAATAATTCTTTGTAAAGCCCTGCTGATGAGGGTCCCCAGGCACGAGGTCCCTCCATTCCAGAGCCCCCCCAAGAAAGGCCACACCCCACTTGGCCATGAGAGAGCAGCAGCACAGAATTGAACCATGGTTGGTGTGAATAAAAAATACCCTGTCTCGTCTTCTGTTTAGATTAAGTTAATAGAAACTGAGTTATTGCAGCTGACACAGCTGGAGTTAAAGAGGAAATCTCTGGACACAGAGGCACTCCAGGTATGTAGGGCTGCTGGCCTGGCCTGCCCCTGCCCCTCCCCATGAAAGCCCCCTGCTGCCCCACCGCCTTTCGGCAGCTGCTTTCCAGCTGACAGGGCAGGTGTCCTCTGTGGCTGTGACTCTGGAGGGTGCCCTGACCCCAGAAGGCTGATGGGAGCACAGCCTGGGGGCCAAGCCCAGTGCAGGCCAAGGTTAGCGGTGGGGTCAGCCTGTTGTGAGGCAGGAGGGTCAGAGGAAGGAGGGTTTCATTGCCAAGGCTAACCCAGGCAACATCTCCATCTGCATTTTCTTTGTTTTGGGGCAGGGTCGCTGCTGAGGTCCCTGTCTCTTTAAGCCATGCTTTTGGGGTGCTAGTTCGACTTGGGCAAACATCCTCTGGGGAAGGAGCTTTCTCAGTGTGCCAAGGATGTGTGGAGGAGAGGACCCAGATGCTAGCATCCCTCCCCGCAGACAGCAGCATCTCTGTGAGCTCGGCCTGGGTGTCCCACTCACAGAGATGTGGGGGCGGCAGGCCTGGGCCAGCAGACAGCCTCTGGGCTGCACGTCTGGGCCCTGGGTTTTGTCCCCACACAGTCTTGCTGTGTGATCTGGGCAAGTCGGGGAGGAGTGGCAGCCCTTCCCTTCTCGGGACCTCGGTCTCCCCAGTTGTACACCAAAGGACTGAGTCAGTGGTCTGTGGGGGCATGTGCCCCATGCCAGGCTTTGGAGCAGAGCCTTCTGTCTGTCACTGTCCCTGTGTCTGTTCTCAGTGGAGAAGTCTTTAGTTGTCTCATGCGCTTCTCAATGTAGTGGAAGAATGCTGGGGTCTGGTGTCCTCGTCTCAGGTCTGCCATGGCTGTGCTGTGTGACCTTAGCCAGGTCACTTCCCCTCCCTGGGCCTCCATTTCTCCCCTCCATAAAATGGAAGTAATCTTGCAGGCCCAGCCTGTGTCATAGGGCCATCAGAGAAGGGTGAGCTGGCAAATGGAAAGCCCTTTGAGAGCCTGGAAATGGTCTTCAGAGAAGAGGAGTTGGGGTAGCTCTCAGAGAAGATGCAAGCACTGAGCTTGGCGCTGCCCTCATCTCCTGCCCAGTAGAGCTTGAGGGGCTCCCACCCAACGGGCTTTCCCAGAGTAAGAGAGGAGTGGAACACAAACCCAGTTTGCATGTGCCTCCATCTGTGTAGAGCCTTCCAGACTGGTGTGGGGCCACTCACCAGCCCGCCCTGCCGTTTGCGTCTGCCCACACGCTCTGTGGTCATGAGACGAAGTCAAACACCAGTGACTTGTCGTTTCCTTTGTTTGGTGTTTCTTAGTGCTCCACCATCATCAGTCGCTAGATCCCATGCCTGGCGCAAACCCCTGGGGAAGGCAGGTGCAGGCTTGGGAGAAGGTGCAGGGGGGTGCCCAGGCAGAGGGCCCTTCAATTCTGTCCCCCAACTCAGCCTGAGACCGGGCGCAGAGGCTTGAGTTGAGTCGGGCCCACCGTGGTGAGAACTGAGGGAGGGTCCTGCCACCGAGCCGTGGGGGCTTCTGGCACCGGGTGCCGTGAGCTTCCAGCGGCACTGGCTGCGGCCTTGTGTTGTAGGAGATGATCTCGGAGCAGCGCTGGGCCCTCAGCAACCTGCTCCAGCAGCTGCTCAAAGAGAAGACACAGCGAGAGGAGGAGCTGCGCGAAATCCTGGTGCGTTTGGCGTCTGCCTTCAGCGTGATGTGTGGGCTTGCTTTCTCTAAACACACTACCGTTCTCAGAAACCCTTTATTATTCAAGTGACAGTTGTTCACGAAAAAAGAAATGGAAAGGACAAAGGAAAAGAATCTCACTTCCGAGATTTATCTGTTGCTAGCATTTTGTACGTTCTCCAAACATGGTGATGCACATTTATAGCTAAGCGCGGATGTGCCTTTAGACAAAAAACAGTGCATACTCCATTATAACCAGCTCCTTCTCATCTGTTCTTTTCATGTCATTAGAATGTCCCCTGCGTTCTTTTCATGGCTGCATGTGGATGGGCCATCCTTTAGCCACTGTTGAGCATGTAGACTACTTCCGGTTCTTTACTCGTGTGGACAGTGCCCTCTGACCATCTTTGTACTAAATATTGAGAACAGCCACGAGAATTTACTCAGGGCAGTGCCCAGGAGAGGACTCTCTGCGTCTAGGGCCAGCCATTTAATAAGCCTTTGACAGGAGTTTCCTGAATGTCCCTCGCACCCAAATGGGTTTGACTTCTGACACGTTATCAGGGTGGCAGAGTCACATTTAGAGGGGCAGGTTGGGGTCATTTCTTCCAGGCCCCGGGTGTGCCTGAGTGGTAAGGCCAGGCCCACCAGCTGGGATGAAAGGACCAAATGGCTCCCATGTCACCGTTATTGCACCAGATGTCCTCTGAGTTCCACTGAGGGCCGGGCTATGTGTGGGGTACGGAGAAGAGTGAGACTGGCTTCTTCCAGAGCCCCACACAAGCCCAAATGGTGTGTGGGTGCCGGTCAGAAGCCGCCCGGTCCTCACAGTGCCTTCCTGCCGCTGCCTGCACGTTGTAATAAGGTGTGGGGCGCTCCCCGTCTGGGGAGGAATCCCCACCACAGTGGAACAGCCTCAGGTCCTGGGCGCCACAAGAGAGGTGTGTCCACAGCCCCGGGAGGGCCAAGGCCAGAGGAGGGGACCACCAGGGGCAGTCAGGCCCCCAAGGGACTGGGGAGATGCCAGTGTGAAGTCCTGCTCCCTGCATCCCCTCTGGCCCCGGCGTGCGGCCGCAGTCCTGGATGGCCGGCTGGTTGTTCAGAGCACGGGCTCCAGAGCAAGACAGATGGGTCTGCGTCCTGGCCCTGACACCGAGCCCTTCTAACTGGGCAGGATACCCGTTAGTCTGCACCTCACTTTCCTCCCCTGTGAAGTCAAACCTACTTCTCAGAGTTGTGAGAGTTAAGTAAACTGGCGTCTGTCAGTGTACGACAGAGTCCAGCCCACGGCACTCTGCAAATGGTAGCTGCTGTGTTGGTGGTGGCGTCATGAGTCCACTGCTCTGTCCCGCACCTAGAACGTGCCTGGCCCAGAGCAGTGCTCAGGGAACATTGCCGAGTGATGGGCTGGAGCAGTCAGTTTCACCAGCGTGTTTATGACTCCGGCCTTGGCAGAACAGTGAAGCCCCCTCCAGAAGCTGAAGCCGTCCTTAGAATCCTCTTGCCCTCCCTGCCTGGCGCCCAGGGCACAAGCCTGAGCTCTGTGGGAGAAGGAGACGGCTGTCTGGTGCTCTGCTCTGCCCATGAGCACATGAGCAGGTGTCCCTCCTGAGCGGTGGTGCATGGAGTGAGGGGCAGGTGTCAGCAGCCTGCGCCCAGGTACCCCCACAGGTCCTTCCCAGCAGTAAATTGGGGATGGGGATGCTCCCAGCCTTTCCCATGTCGGTGGTTTAAACAGTGAGATAAGAGCGGGTAGGGAAGTTCTTTGTAAAATACCATGTGCCATCCACATGCTCAGATCAAGGTAGTCACAATTGTCACTGTCATTATCAGTTTTATTTACTGGTTAGTAGCTAACAGTGTCTGCTTCGTTCTTGGCAGATGGAGTTAGAAGCCAAAAGTGAAACCAAGCAGGAAAATTACTGGCTGATACAGTATCAACGGCTCTTGAACCAGAAACCCTTGTCCTTGAAGCTGCAGGTGAGGACTGGGGGGCCCAGCCCCACTGGGGAGCCAGGAGGTCCTCCTTCCAGAGGGCCCTCTCGTGCCTCAGCGAGGCCCTGCTCCTTGACCTTTCTGGGTTGATTCCATTCATATCTCTGGCGACCCTAGTGTACCACGTCCTGTGCTAGGTCCTGGCAGGGACAGAAATGAGAGAGGGGGCGTTCATTCTGGTGAGGGGAAGACAGCTGCTGGTCACTGCTGTGTGGACTGGAGACCTGTGAGCACACAGTGGGGTCGAGCCTGCTGGGCACCCAGCGAGGTGGGCGACAGTAACTGTCACCAAGCCCTGCCGTGGACAGGACAGATGGGGTCCCTACCCGCCTCCCCACACATTTTTTTTTTTTTTAGTGTAAAAAGTCTTTCTATGTATACTATTTTGTTTTTTTATGAGGAAGATTGGCCCTGAGCTAACATTTGTTGCCAATATTCCTCTTTTTGCTTGAGGAAGATTGTTGCTGAGCTAACATCTGTACTAATCTTACTCTATTTTGTATGTGGGACGCCACCACAGCATGGCTTGATGATCAGTGTGTAGCTCCACGCCCAGGATCTGAACCTGCGAACCCCAGGCCACCGAAGTGGAGTATGCGAACTTAACCACAAAGCCACCGGGCCAGCCCCAACTATACATACTATTTTGGCAGCTTCCTTTTTTCTCTTAACAGTGGTGGTGGGCAGTTCCCTGGGTCCATGCGTATAGATCTCCTGTGTGTTTCCAGACAGCTGCATAGCGTTTTGTACGTGGACGAACCCTCATGATTGAAACAGTCCCTCTTTACGGGGACTTCAGTTGCTTATCATTTCCGAGTGTACAGGGAGAGTGGGAGTGAACTTCTTTGTGCATTTTTATGTGCTTACATATGCATTTTTGTAGGGAAAATTCCAAGAATACATTTTATGTTATGTATATTCAGACCCTTTGGTTGCTGTTGTAAATAATGGCTTCTTGTTTCTCTTCCCGTTCGTGGTGCACTCGGCTTTCCTCGTGGGCCTGTCGTGCAGGAAGAAGGCATGGAGCGCCCGCTGGCCGCCCTGCTGGTGGAGCTGTCGGCCGAGCACTACCTGCCCATCTTTGCCCACCACCGCATCTCGCTGGACATGCTGGGCCGCATGAGCCCCGAGGACCTGGCCAAGGTGGGAAGGAAGCAGCAGCCCCTCGGGGGAGGTGGGCAAGGCTGCTGGCCCAACCTGGCCAAGGGTTGACTTGCTCTTCATGCGCTTCTTGGTGAGATCTGCCACTGTCACATGTCCCAGGGCCGCCGTGCTTCTAGATGGCCAGCACACCCCCTCCTTGTGTCCCTACCACCTGGGCGTGCCCTCCATGCCGTCTGGCCAAGAAAAGCCGGGCGTGTGGGCCCTACTGACCCCACACTGCATCCCAGGTCAGATTGGATCTTCACGTGGTAGAGCCCAGACAGTTCCTTGGAGGTCGTCTGCTCCAGCCCCTACCCCACAGTTGTACAGAGACCATAATGGCAGCACTGCCCCGGCCTGGTTATGTCCCGGGGACGTTGCACTGAGCCACGTACTCTTCAGACAGGACTAATAATGATAACAGCTAACGTCTTTGTAACATTTGCCAGCACCAGGCACCCTTCTGAGCACTTTCGTATCCTAACTCACTGAATCTACCCGACAGTCTGGGCAGGCAGATGTCGTCATCGTCATCATTTTTCAGATGAGGAAACTGAGGCACTGCAAGGTGGTAATTTGCTGTTCACACAGCAGAGCCAGGACTCGAGCCCGGATGGTGGTGCTGGAGTCCGTACTGTGTCCCACTCTGCTCTGCTGCCTGTCCCTCCATGGACGCAGAAGCTGAGGGCCACCTGGGGCCACGTCACCAAGCTCAGGAGCGTGTGCTCTGGAGGCTGAGGGGCCGTGATGCTCAGCAGCTCGGCTGACTGTGGGAACGGCAGCAGAGGGCCTGACTCCCGGGCCGTCACGCGCATGACGTGAAGCCATGCAGGTGAAGCCGGCTGCACCATCCCTGACACAAGGGAGCACTTGTCACCCCATGGCTATTGCTCGTGTTGGTTTCCTTTTGGGTCTCAGTTTCTCCCTCTGCCACACTGACTGTTGGGTTGGGCATACTGAGCCCCGGTCAGCTCCTCGTTTCCAGCCGAAGGTGCCAGAAGCCAGGAGTGAGGCGGTGCTGCATAGTGGGCTCCCGCCCAGGTCAGGCCATAACCTGCTCTTCCCTGGACTGCCGCAGGTGGGCGTCACGGAGGCTGGCCTGCAGCACGAGATCCTGCGGAGGGTCCAGGAGCTGCTGGATGCAGCCAGGATGCAGCCAGGTACCGACACTGGGGCCTCTCCTTAGCAGAGGGGCCAGCCTTACGTGTGGACTGTGGTTGAGGGCAGTCACCCGTTACATTTCGGGACGAGTCCTGAGGGTGGTTCCAGCCCCTGCTGGTCCTTAAGGTTCCCTCCTAAAGGAACAAGATTTACCAGTGGGAAAAACAGGCCACAAAATGGACAAAAAGGGGACGTTCCCTTACAGCAGGAGGGGCCCTCCTGGCTCCTATCCTATAACTTTCCCTAAATGTGCCCTCTAGACACTGGGACCCACACCCAGGATCCTTGGACTGGAGGGAGAGGCCAAGCGTACCCAGTGCCCACCACGTGCCCCACACTGTGCCTGGGCAGACCTGTGGTTTGGACGTGGAGAGATGTCTGTGGTGGGTTGGGAAGGGGTAGAGGCAGGTCATATAGGCACTCCGCCCCGTCCGGAGGCCCAGGAGAAGGTGGAGCTGTGGCTGACGGGGCAGGCACGGGGGTCCAGGGCTCTGGTGTGCTGAGCACTCTGTGTGTACCACTCACGTCGCCTTGGTTTCAACCCCGTGAAGGTGGGCACTATTGTCCTCATTTGAGGAATGAGGAAACTGAGGCAGAGAGAGGTGACATGTCTCCCATGACGTCACACATGTGAATGGCTGAACCACTGGGCTTTGCTGCCCTCCTGGAGAAGGCCAAGGGGCCTGACAAGGGAGAGGAAGCCTGGGGCCTGGAGCAAGGATGAAGGAGAGACACAGCCAGCCTCAGGCACGGTCTCTGGGGCAGAGGCTGCAGGTGGAGTTGCCGGGCCAGACCGCAGGGGCGAGGCAGGAGCTCAGGCTCCAGGCAGAGAGGAGGCCCTGCGTCCCCAGGTGTCAGAGCTGATGGCAGCGCCATGACATCTGCAGACTCCAGCTTTCCAGCCACTTTGACTCCAGGGGCATAGACTCAACCTAAAAAAGCAGTCATTAAACTTCCAGTCCTTTAATATCAAGTAATGTGCAAAGTAGGCCCCTTCCTCGCCTTCCAGATGTTGCCCCAGCACTGACCCCTCCCGCTCTCAGACTGGAGGGCAGGGGGAGTTTGGCATCAGGAGTCGGGGTACACCTGGGCAGAGAGACCTTCCTTGAGCCGGTGTCCCTTCACTGTGAGCCCCTCCGGCCTCCAGAGCGGCTCCTCTCCCCGTCTCCCACCACCCCCAGGGCTGGCGGAGCCGCTCCCTGCTCGGAGTCAACAAGCAGTTCTTCCTGCCGTCGTGGAGTGTCTGAAGGTCCGCGTCCGCTGCCTCGGCTGCTTAGGGCTTCCTCCTGACTGTGCCCACCCCGCAGGGAAGGGGGCTGTGGCAGGATGGCTCCTCCTCGGCTCCCGAGGGACAGGACACCCTCAAGCATCTTCCTAACACTTCTCTCATTGCTCCCAGGACTTGATATGTGTTCTGTTAAACATAGAAGGGCCCCTTGACAGCGCTGGTGTGAGGGCACCAGGGTACCCCTGGAGGGTCTAGTGTTGCAGTAGCCTTTAGAAAACCTTCAGGTTTCTTCCAGTTATAAAAAATACTACTCATAATTCAAGCCGTGGTGTAAACGAAAAATGCGAACCATGATTGGGGGGGGTGGTCAGGGATGAGAAAGACTCAGGGATGCTGGTGGTGCACATTGCACGATAATGAAAGTGACTTTGCATTTTGTAAGGGTCCATTCTGATGTTCTCCTTCAGGGCTAGATGCTGGCTCCAGGGCAGGGCAGGAGGGACGCTGGGGGCTCTGCCAGGGGGTCTGGAGGAGCAGCCTTGAGGGCTCCTCACTCCTCTCCCTGCTCTTCTGAGTCACCTGATGGGCAGTGGCCCATCCTGTCCTGTGGTTGGGGTGGAGAAGCTGAGAGCCTGGCCCAGTCCACCCTAGAGCCCTTAACCAAGGGTTCCTGCACAGGGCTCCACCACCAGATGGCCCTGTGGCCTTGGGCAAGCGGCTTCCCCTCTCTGAACCTCAGATTTCTCATCTCTGAAAGTGATGCGCCTCCTTGCAGGGTAGCTGTGAAGGATCCTGGGGATGTTAGGGGTAAGAGGCCCAAGTTGACCAGCACTGTGGCTGTCCCTGCCAGCGTCCCCACACTCCCCTTTTACAGATGGGAGAGTAAGGCTCAGAAAAGAGAAATAGGGGATGTGTGGGAAGGCAGGCCCTTCCCCCAACTCTGAGATCTGAGTGTCTCCCACCTTACAGCTCACTGTCCACTCAGGGCAGGCAGGGCCAGGGGGCCCTAGGGTTTGGGATCACTGGGGGATGAGCCTGGCTCAGCCTATTCCTCTGGTCCCCACAGAGCTGCTGAAACCACCCAAGGCTAAGGTCCTTGAGCCCTTGGAGCCCACTGCCCCCGAGGAGTTTCCTGAGCCCGTGAGGCCATCGGCTCCCCCCTCGGAGCTGGAGGTGCCAACCTCAGAATGTGTCGTGTGCCTGGAACGGGAGGTGAGTCTGGCAGTGGACCCAGCCCCCAAGCTCAGCATCCCCCTGCCCCCGCCTGCCCTCCCCCCGCGGCCATCCTGATCCTCTCCAGGCACGTGTGTTCTTCCTGAACACTTGTTCTAGTTGGGTAAGTATACCATGTTCATTAGAAACTTTGGAAAATACAGGAAAGCAAAAGATACAGGAAATAAAAATGACCCATGATCCCATGACCCAAACGTGAGCAATGCTAATGTCATTTTCTGGGTCTTTTTTCAAAACGAGGTTTCCCTGCTTAATAAATGCATTAAGGAACATTTCCCAAATCATTAAATATCAACACAATTTTCTCTGAAGAGGCTTTTTAAAATGTCTTTTTAAAAAAACGAAGGAAATTAACACAGTGTAAAAATTAAACAACATAGCATGTAAAATAAAAACCCTTCCTTCCCTCCACCCTTTGCTCCTACTTAGAACAGGCGACCGTGTCAGCCGTGTGGTTGCCTATGGTGTCTGCCAGACCCGGGACTGCCATAGTAGGGACGGTCTCATTTACAAATTTTACCGAGTGTCTGCTTTCGGGCCGCGCGGCGGCTTCGTTTCTTCCTCTTACCAGCAGTGCTGTATTCAGCAGCCCAGAACAGACTTGGGAGCACACCCTCACTTATTTCCTTCGGGTAAAATTCCCAAAGGGGAAACGCTGAAGCAAAGCAGAGACATGCTTCCGTGGCTTTTGATCCTTAATGTCAGAGCGGTTTTCAGACCAAGGGGCTGGGCAAGTGCACAGAAAACACAGAATGGGGCGCAACCTAGACGTCCGGCCGTGCTGGGTTGATAGCTGCGGGCCTGCAGAGGGGCGCCCATGGCTGCTGTGCAGAGAGAGGACGCGAGGAGCGCCCGGGATAGGTAGTGGCATAGATTATTGCACTGTCTGGGTGGTATGTGACAGCCAGAGGATCAGACTTTTAAGGTACAGTACAGCAAGAGGGCCTCAGGTACGCCATCCCCAGAACCAGGCAGGGCCAGGCCCAGACGCCCCCGCTCTCTCCCCACAGGCCCAGATGATCTTCCTCAACTGCGGCCACATCTGCTGCTGCCAGCAGTGCTGCCAGCCACTGCGCACCTGCCCGCTGTGCCGCCAGGAGATCGCCCAGCGCCTCCGGATCTACCACAGCAGCTGAGCGCCGGCCGCCAGCTCAGGCCTGGCCCCACCTCGCCACCTCAGGCTCGGGGCTCCAGCTCACCCCCTGCTCCAGCCAGACTAGTACGACTCCTCTCTGACCTGGGCGCTTTCCCCGCAGCCTGGGAAGGCGCCCCTAGCCTGAACTCCAAGTGCATCTGGGCCAGGAGGGGAAGGGAGAGTTCCTGAGCGATGGCGTTGCTGGTCTGAATACTGCGGAGGAAGAGAGAAGACCCCTCATGGCGCAAGGACAGGGTCTGGGGTGTGGAGAGGCAGCTGTCCATATCTGAGCACAGGACTCAGTGTCCTGGCCAGTGTGGCTCTGCCCCTCCAGGAGGCTTGATGTCCTCGTCAGGGGACAGTGCCGTCCCACTCGGCAGGGTGCTGGGAGAGCAGGAGGCCGCTGGCGAGGGGAGGGGAGCCCGGGGTGAGGCTGGTATGCAGTGTGGCGCTAGGCCACCATGGGCTGTCCTCGGATTGACCAGCCGGAATGTGTTCAGTGCAGGCCTTGTGCCACAGCAACGCCACCCCTGCCTGCCTCTTCTGCTCCCCAGCGCTGCAGGCCCTTCTTTCCCGATCTGCACCTCCTCACCCCACGCAGCTCACGGGCAGGCAATGAGCTTTGCAGACCCAAAGTGGACCATCAATAAATCCACCTCCAGCCTGCTCCTTTCGAGTCGTCGCTGGGTCCTCATGGAGCCCAGGAGGGGAGGGGCTCGGGTGGGGGCCCAGGGAAGACGCTGCACCTCATCCAGCAGAGAGAGAGGAGGTGGAGGCCTTCCCAAACGTGAAGTTACGCCGACGATGCTGGTGGAGAGACCGAGGCTCGAGAAGGGCAGAGTCAGCAGGAGCAGGTTGTACTGCGCAGGCCTGGGCTCTGCGCTCCATTCTCACCATCCCAGATGAGGGAGCCGAGGTTGAGGGGGCTGAATGCTGGGGGCCTCCCGACTGGGACATGGCGGTGCTGGGTTTGGAGCCCAGACGCATCTTGACTCCCAAACCCATGCGGTTGTGCGGGTTGTTCATTGCACGGTTGTAGGGACCACGCGCCTTGTACTTGCTGTAGAGTTGCACGTTTATTGTGCATTTTCTGGCAGATGGTTTTGAGCCAAAGGCAGCTTCTCTGGGCTGGAGGCAGGCCTGCTTGGGGTGCCTGGGGCCTCCAGCTGACTCTGAAGGAGGCCAGCCCTCCAGACTCTATCTCCCCGTCCATTTAGTACAGGCCGGGATGGGGCCCTGAGGTAGGCCAGTGGCCACCATGGGGCACTGAGTGCTCACTCCAGGGGCAGTGCCCTGAGTGGGCTGGACACTGGGGACAGACCCTGGGGTGGCAGAAAGAGCCCTGTCTCCGCTGGGCCTCAGTCTCCCTACCTCATTTTGACTGTCAGTCCTGTAGGCTGAAACGGGATGGGGAAGGCCATTGTGGTGTGAGTCCTGCTCTTCAGGCAGGAGCCGGGCCTCTTCCCACAATGTCCCCCTCCCCACACACCCTCCTGGGCTCCGCTTGGCCGAGAGGGGAGACTGAGGCCCGAGGTGGGCAGGGCCACTTCTCAGAGCACAGCGCTGTGTGGCTCTCCTCGAATCCTCACTAGGCCCTGGGAGAAGGGGCTTTTATGATCCCTTTTTCAGACGAGGAGCCTGACTTGCCAAGGACAACAGCAGCTGATCCCTGGTCTCCAGCCCCACAGCCCCTGCTGCTTGTCACCTGAGTCCTTGTTGACAAGCCCTCGGCCACTGGCCACTGTATACAGGCTGGCACCAGGGAAGCCAGCATCCCCTAAGGTGACTGGCTGCCATCTCACCCAGGAGAGGCATGTTTTTACCCACAGATGGGGCAGCCCATCCCCAACAGCCATGTGGGGGTGTGTGGGGGGTCTGTCCTCATGCCCCATAACGTCAGCCAAGGTTGCCCACCTTCCTGGGCCTCAGTTTACGTGTTGGTGGAATGGTAGTGATGATGGTCCCCACCTCTTGGAGCCGCCTTGAGGCTCCTGGTCCAGCACAGCCCACGGCAGGTGCTCAGTAAGTGCTGGCTACATGATCAGGAGTCAGACGCTGGCCTCATCGTCTGGATCCAGCATGAGCCCAGGGACCACCCAGCTGTGGACGCCCAGGGCCAAGTGGCTAAGTGGCCTAAAGCTGCTGCTGTCCCTCTTGGGCTCACCATCGCCCAGGCTGCCTTGAGGAAGCCTCCTGAACTGCCATCAGGCCAGTCACTTACGCGCCCTGCCTGCCTTCTCTCTGAGCCTGTTTCCCCCTCCGTAAAGTGGGATAATCTAAGGACTCCCACGATGCGCCTGGAGGTCCTCGGTTGAGCGAGGAGCACAGAAAGCCCCAGCGTGCACGGGTGCTCCTGGACGCAGCCCCCAGGCCAGGCCTCCCCTGCCCACACCACACACAGGCTGCTGGCTTTACATAAAGCATTTATTGATTAGTAGAAGCTTAAACAGTTTGCATAATATTTTCAATACGTTATCTGGAAAGGATGATTGGAGAACCCCAGAAGAAGGCACTAGAAGAGAGCATCTTAAGACGGAATGTGTTGGTGGAGGAGGTTAGTGAGGCGTTTGAGATTAGGGCTGGGGGGACTAGGGAGTCCCTGAGCACCAGCCACCGCCACACGTTCTGTGGGTCCAAGGCCCCGGCCCTGGGAAGTGGAACAAGGGGACGGAGGATTGGTGGGGGGGGGGGGGGGGGCGCCAGCCACCCTGAGGACCCTGAAGTCGGGTTCTCCCCTGCCTGCCCTCCACTCAAAGCAGCAGGGGAGGGGGTCTGGGGAGGCCAGGGGGTCCCAGCCCCTGGGGATGGGAGCTGCCAGGCTGGGGTGCCTCAGCTTGACCCTCAACCCCAGGAACAAGAAGCTGAGGAAGAAGGACATTTGAAATGGGGCCTGGAGTTTTCAGAGTAGAGTGAGGTGACTTGGTAACTCAGAGAAAGCAGAGGCCAAGCCACAGTCTGACCCCAGATCAGAGTGGCCACCAGCGGTGCCTTGAGGAGCCACAGCCCCTCCTCCGCCCCTCAGGAGCCCCACCAGCTCCCTCAGTGGACAGCACGTACCTTGGAGGTGGCCTGCACAAGACAAAACCCACACCCACTAAACCCTGCCTCTGCGCAACATGCCACCCTCCCCTGAGCCCAGCCCAGCATGAGGGCACAAAAGCGGCGACAGAGGACTCCCAGAGACTGGATCCCAGCAAGCAGAGGGAGGCTGAGGCTGGACGGGTGGGAGCAGGGGGCAAAGGCCTGCTCCAGCTTCCAGCAGCCTTCCCTCTGCCATCTCACCTGCCTGGCAAACACTCCCAGTAACACCTGCTCCTCCCCCCTCAGCACACTTCCTCTCCCCAGACCAGCACATTCCAGGCCTTTCTCATTCCATCCCCACGCCCGTGGCCCTATCCTGCTCCATGATGCACCCCCAGCCTGGCTCCAGCCTGAAGACTCCTCATTCCTACCCCTCACCTGGAGCGGGGAAAGCGAGGCCAGTGCCCAGTCCAAAAGAAACTGGACTCTGGGGCCCATCCTGGAGGGGTGGGGAGGGAGCGGGGGCCCCGAGATGGGCCTCAAGGGTCCATCTTCCCAGTCCCAGGCGAGCCCCCAGTGGAGAGGGGAGAGACTTCAAGGGCTGGAGCCCTCTTTCCAAGGATGGCAAGACCCATGAGGGAGACAGGCCACAGAGGAAGGGCAGGAAGGGAGGACCCAGGGAACGGGGGGCTGGTGGGCACTCCCCAGCCCCTCAGCTGTGCCCAGCACCAGGAGGAAAGCTGAGATCATCCCACAGAAGAGAAAACGGAGCAACAAAGTGAGACCGAACCCAATAAAGTGACTCCGCTAGGCCCGTCCCCGCCCAGCCCTGGAGGTACCACCCCAGCCCTGCCCACCTCCACCTCCGGGAAGGCACAGATCCGGGGCTCCCTGCCCAGAGCCGAGCCTGCCAGTGCCTCGGAGGGAGTGGCCCATGTGCCATGTCCAACAGAGGCTCGGGGGTGAACGCCTAGAACTCAGTCTGCACCCCCGCACTGTCCTCAGTGGTGGTGTGGATTGGGGGGCGGCTCCCGGGGTTGGACACCTGCTCCCCGGTCTCCTGGTCACTGGGCTTGGGAGGCTCAAGGTCCACAGCCTTTCCAGGTGGGATTTGCTGGAGCGGCGAGGCGAGTGTCGAGGAAGCCTCGGGGGCTGCCACGGACTGGAGGCTCTCCAGCTGGGGGCTCTCCTGCGCAGGGGCCCCGTTGGGCAGGGGGCCAGCTGGGGGGGGGGCTCTCGGCCTGCAGATCCCGGGCCAGTAGGCCTCGGAGCTCAGTGACACTGTCCGGGGACGCAGGTGATGGTGGCTCAGGGCCAGCCTCGAAGGGCAGCCCTGCCTCCTCGTCCTGGACCACGGACACCACCTGCTTGGCACGCCGTCGCTTTTCCGAGAGAGTGGCTGCTTCCGGGATGCTGGGGCTGCCACTGTCCTCCCCGCTGCCACTGTACTCCTCCCCCCAGTCGATGGGTGCACCCTCCGCCAGCAGGTGCAGGTTGGGGTCGCTGTTGTGCATGACCATGCTGTCGCGGTACAGGTTGTGTTTCCTCTGCACGGCGGCCTCCTTCACAGCTGCGGGGCCAAAGGGGGTGGGGGCAGGACATTTACCAAGGGACCCATGGCTGCCACCGTACCCTACACTGTGCCCAAATGTGACCCCTATCATCCCCAGAGGCCTCTGACGGCCTGAGTGGGTGTCATGGTTGGGACGTGACTTACTCCAGGCCTTGCTGCTGAGAAGGAGGAGCTCTGACCCTAACCCCAAGCTGGAAACCACCGTGCGTGTCATCCTGTCACTCATCTGACACTCCCCACAATGCCAAGAGCCCAGGAAGAAACTAAGGCACAGAGACGCAATGTTACCCTCCCGGGGCCACACAGTGGACAGCAGGCCCTGCCCAGTCCACGGGCCTAAGTCTCATGCTTTTCTTTGCAGCTTAGCTGCCCCACCAGGAAAACCTCTGGGTGGGCACCCCCGTCCCCCTCCTGGCAATAGGAATGCCTTCAGCAGCACTGGGGTCGGGCAATTGGCCCTCCTGAGTGGTGGGGTGGCACGTACCCTGCAGGATGTCCTTCATGACCGTCTGTAGCACCACCTCCTCATACGTGTTCTCCACCAGGATGAACCTGGCAAAGTCCTCGAAGATCAGCTCCTGGAACCGGGGCAGCTCCTGCGGGGCAGGGTGGGCGCAGGGGCAGAGAGAAGTGCGGTCAGGGCCGCCGGGCAGAGAGCGCGTCTGTGGTCCCACCTGGCCAGCTGGACAGGCCTCCCCCAGAGAGGGGGCTGAGGCCCAAGCGGCTGGAGCGGGTTGGGGGTTGACTAGGGGGCCGGGGGCGCTCACCGACTTGCAGGTGGGGGCCAGCTTCTTGAGCAGGAAGGGGATAGTGATCTGCAGCAGCGCCTCCCGGAAGAAGCGCTTCCGCACGGTGCTGCTGTCGTAGTCATATTTCTGACCGGGAAAGAGGGGCCAGGGTCAGCGGGCTCCACCAGCCCCTTTTGACCCGAGGCTCAGTGTCCCCAGCTGTACAAGGGGGTCGGTGGCGTCTCCTGTAAGGGCAGCAATCCTGGTCCCAGCCCCGGGACTAGGCTCAGGTCGGCCACAGCTTAGAGCGTGGGCCGGGGCCAGGGGGCGGGGCCGGGGGTGGCGCTCACCTTTAGCACCCGCTCCAGGATGCGCTGGATGGACTTGCACAGCTCCTCCTTGCTGGGCCCCTTCCCCAGCTCCTGGTGCAGGAGGGTCTCGAAGGTGTACACGGCGTTGTCCATTTGCTGCGGGGCACACCATGGGCACATGAAGGGCGGGAGCGACCCCAGCCCCTTACAGCACGCCTCTTGGGGGGGCTCTTCAGCCAGCCACCCCAGGCCTGCCAGAGCGGAGTGGGGGCAGCCTGTGCGCTAGGATCATCCACATCTTTGAGTGCCTACTACGTGCTGGCACAGTGCTGGGCACCAGGGCCAGTCCCTGCCTCAAGGAAACAGGAAACCGAGGTCCTGGGCCCTGCAGGAAGGGGCTTGGGGAGCAAGGAGGGCTTCCTGGAGGAAGGGGTCCCTAAGCCAAGACTTGAAAGATGAGTCTGAATTAGCCAGGTGAACAGAGGGACAGGTGCTCCAAGGAGATGGGAGAGCACCGAGACCAGAGCAGGAGCGAGCACACAGAAGCTGAGCACGGCAGCCGCTTGGAGGGCCAGGCGAGGAGTGAGGGGGAGGTGGAGGTGGGAACAGACAGAAGGCAGGCGTGGGGTGCCCTGGGCTGTGGGGTGAGCTGGGGAGGAGCCTCAGGCTCACCTCACGCATGTGGATCTGGGCTCGCTGCTTGAACACGGACGTGCTGGACACGTCAAACCGCTGCTGCAGCCCATCGAGCCGCAGTGGCTCCATCTTCTCATAGCAGCTCTGCATCTTGAGGGGGTGGTACGCCAGCTGGGACAGCTTCTCCATGTACTGCAGGAGGCAGCATGCGAGGGACCTGAGCTGGGGCCGCCTGGGAGTGAGGCAGCCTCTGCAGACCCAAGCCTCGCCTGGGCTCGGAGACCAGGCCCTGGAGCTGCCATCGGCAGCAGGGAAGGCCACCTGGGGATGGTGCCCACAAGGGCAAGCCCTGGAGAGCCTGGGACAGGAAGGATGAGGATCTGAAGGCAGGAGGAGCCTGGTCCAGCACACAACAGCACAGAGAGAGGCCAGCCTGGACTATGGGGAAAGGGTTCTTGTCCCTTCTGGGCCGCTGGGTGATCTTGGGCAAGTCGCTCACCCTCTCTGAGCCGCAGTCTCAAAATCAAGAGATAGTTTTTTGTGATCTCTAAGGTCCTTTCCCGTTCTCAAATTCTGTATTATTGTCTGTGGACTCCTCAATTTGGGGTGTAGAAGAGATAGCTAAGATTACAGGATCGATTCTATCTGTACCTGACAACACTGTGGGGCTCCAGGCAGCCAAGTACCCCAATATGGGGTCTGTGAAAGGGCAGTGACCCTGAGAACCAGAGAACCGAGGGGCAGTGGGAGAGACGGGCTATCTCCACTCGTGGGGCACAGGAAATGGCATCCACATACTTAATTCCACCTTGACAACTACGTTACTCATATCTGAAGCTCGCTTTTCCTTCCTTCTTTTCCTCCTCCCCTCCCTCCCCCTTCTCTGTTAAGTTCTTTGATATTTAACAACCCACATGGCTTACAAAGGCTGGTGGCATGGGGTTAAGGTCCCCCTGCCGCCTAACTGCCTGCCCAAGAGGACAGCCAACAGCTTCGGCCTCAGGCACTCGGCCCGCCCTAGGTCTTAGCAAGGGCCTGACACGGGCAGACCAGACCCAAACCCAGGAGACGCTCCCCTCCCCAGGGGCCGGTGCCCGGCCTCACCTCGCCCAGCTTGTCGATGCCGCCCTCATTGATGACATTCAGGTTCATGTCGGTGACCTCCTTGAAGAAGACGTCCCGCACCTCGGTGAAGCCCTGGCTGGTGGGCACCATCAGGGCCTCCAGGATGGACGGGATGTAGGGTTGCACGTGGTTCCGGACACACACCTCCGCCTTGGGGAGGATGAAGCCTGCGCCCAAAGGGAGCCGTTAGCTCACACGTCCCGGGGAGCAGCTCCCAGCCGTCCCAGAACCCCATCACTAGAGGCACGCTATTGCATTCTCTTTAAGAGAACACCACTGGTGAGAACATTAGCAAACTGAATGATTCTATAGAAACAGCTGCTAAAGATAATAAATCTATGCAACAAAAAGAACGGGCTACTGAGATTGGCCCCTGATATTTCTGAAACTGTGATGACAAGAAACTAAGAAAAATGCTAGTCTACAGGTGCTGGCAGTTTTTCCGCTTAGCTAGAGGTGGAGAAAAACTCATCTTTGGCGGTCTTGCTCCTTTGTTTTAAAAAAAAAAAGTAAAGCACTTTAGCAGATTCGATGAGCCTCTGGGCTTTGCAAACCCAGAGACCGATCCTGCTCTGGACAGGTGGCCCGGCTTGGTGCGCTATGTAAGGGCTGCTTCCCCGTGGGCAGGGACCATCTCCAGGACATTCTGACTAAGGCATTTGTAGCCAGGGAGTGTTTTGATGTCCTTCCCCCTCCTGTGCCCAGCTAATGTTGTTTGTTCCACAAAATAAATGTCAACTCTGGGTGTCCCAGCTTGCTCACAGTGAATAGAGAGAGCAGAGGATAACCCCCAGGCAGCTGACAACCGCCAGAACCACATGCAGCCAGTGTGTGACAAGAGCGAAAGGACTCCATCCATCCAGCTGGGAACAGAAAGGAACATAAACTGACCCGGAAAAGTCAGACCTGCTGACGTCTGCTGAAGGACACAGTAAAATCTGTGACTGGCCAAAGCTGAGGAGGCCTGACCCTCCTCGACGGAAATTTAGATTTTTAAGATCTAGGTTTATAGAAATAACAGCTACAAAACAGCTCACAGAGGTTAGAAAAGAAGAATGCTCAGATTTGACTTCAATCGTTTAAAACAATCCATGAATCAAGTCAATGCTGCGACATGTACACAGATCCATGAAACAGATAGGAGGTCTGCGCTGGCCCCTGGAGGGCAGGTGGTCCCAGCGTGTCTGCCCGGCGATGACCAGCATGGTGAGTGACCTGCCTACCTCGGATCTTGCTGGCCAGGTGCTCCTTGGAGGTGATGATCTGGTCCATGTCGGTGCGGATGACGGCCTCCATGGCCGGCCGGGCCAGCTGCAGCTTGGACAGCACGGCCTCAAAGCGTGCCTTGGCCTGCTCGTACACCATGCGGTACACAGCATCTGAGATCTGCAGGCAGAGCTTCGGTGTCAGCACCAGGCTGCGGGGAGGGGGGGCGCCCGGCAGCTGCAGGCACCCCGCCCCCGCGCCCGGGCCCAGGCCCGCCCACCTGGATCCACTGCCGCTGTCGCTCCTGCGGTTTCCCCTTCAGCCTCGGGGCGAGCTCTGCCTTCAGCTCAGGGCCCAGCTCCTCCATCACCAGGTTTGTCAGGATCTAGGACCAGGAGGCACAAGCCGGGGCAGGGGTTGGAGCATGTCCAGCTGGCATGTTCCTCTCTGTATTCCAGTAAGCCTAGCCACTCAAGCTCCCAGCTCCTCGAGGCTTGGCCCCTCGCTCCGTGTCTCCACTGAGCATCTCTCCTGAGTATGATTCCCACAGGTTCCAGCCTATCTGCTTGGGTGTCCTGCAAGATCCTCAGGCTCAGGGGTCCCACCTCAGGGCCTTTGCACATGCTGCCTTCCTGTCTGGAATACCACACCCCCATCCCCCTTGCCTAAGCACGGAAGTGTGTGTGTTTGTCAAATGTCTGTTTCTCCTGCCGTACAGAGAGCCCCCTGAGGGCCAGGGCTACGTCCCTCTTGTTCATAGGGACACCCTGGCACCTAGTCTGGGCTTGGCCTCCACCTGTTGGAATCTGAGGTCGTCATCTCCGTCCACACTTGCAGTGCCCCAGAGCCCGTCTGTCCAGCCCCACCCACTGGACCCTGGGGTGACTTCCAGTTTCCCCACCGGCCCTCCTGGCCTCACCTGCACCTCGTTCCCACACAGCATCTCCCAGGTGCCATACAGCTCCTTCGACTGGCGGTACATGCGGATGGCATCCGTGAACGCGGGGCCCTCCACCTTGGAGTCCTCAGGGATCCCTGCGCAGGAGAGGGAGGGAGAGAGGAAGTCGGCGGGATGGCCCAGCCCCACCCCGACCTGCGACCCCACCGCCCTCATGGTAACTGTGGCAGGAGGAGCTGCAGTGACAGGCACAGGACAATAACCCACCACCGACGCCGCGAGGCAACCCTCCTTATCGTCTTAAATCCTCTCACCCGCCCCAGGACGTGGGCACTGTCCTTAACCCAACTTCGCAGATGAAAACACAAACAGGCTTCAAGGTCAGGCCACTGCCGAGGGTCCAAGGGCCACGAGTGGCAGAGCCAGGACCAGAGGCCACCCCACCCTGCCAGGAGAGGCTGCCCAGCACGGCGGAGCAGGCGCCTGAGGCACCCTGAGACCCTCGTTCCGGTCCTGCTCCCTCCCCTTAGTGGCTGCATCAGGGGCCTGCAAATTTCCCTGCAGAGGGCCAGACAGGAAATACCCTCAGCTTTGCAGGCCACATGCTCTCTGTTGCAGTGGCTCAGCTCTGCCACTGCAGCAGGAAAATGGCCACAGAAAACCTGAACGGATGAGCCGGTAAAACTTGATTTACAGAAATAGGTGATGGGCCGAGTGTGGCCCAGGGGCCACGGTTTGCCAAGCCCTGTTCCAGCCCGAAAGGGCTTCAGTTTCCTCTTCTGAACAGTGGGAACAATGACCCGGCCCTCACACACCCACCGTGAGGCTCCAGGGGCCGTGGGGTGGGGATGGGCTGTGAACTGTGCAGTCCGGGGCCCCAGTGCAGGCCCCGGGGCGGTCCTGAGTCGTTCTTTATTAGTAACTGCAGCCAGGATCGGCTCTTGCTGCCCGTGGGCTGGCCCTGGTCTGCCATGTTCACCACCGTGCATCCAGGTCTGACTAGAAAACACCGTTTCTCTATTTTCGTTCTTGTTTGTGGTGGTGGTGGCCCAGAGGAGTTTGCCCACGTCCCCGGTGCTGGCAAGGTGGGTCGACGAATGAGGCGTGGCTGCAGGAGGTTGCAAAACCCGGCTTGAGGAAGAGCGTGGTTAAACACCTCGGAGCCAGGCAGCAGGCGGCCACGCTGGCCATGTGCCTCTGACCGCTGCGTCCCGCAACCGAGGGAAGGGGAAACAGCAGCCTGTGCCGCCAAACCCCAGCTGCCACCGCCATGACTACAGGCTGAGTCACCCCCACAGAGAAAAAGCCCCTCTCCGGAGGGACCCCTCCCCTCCCACATCCGGCTGACGGCAGGAATCACTGCCTGGCAGAGGCGGAGGCGAGGTCAGCGGTGGGGAAGCTGGGGCCCAGCCCCCAGCCCTGCAGGGGCAGCTCCCAGGATGGGGACGGGGGTGAAAGGGGAGGCTGACCCCTGCCTTTCAGGATCTGAGATGAGGCAGGAGTGACTGGAGCAAAGCGAGGCCCTGGGGTGGGTGCTGCCCACCTGGGCCAGGGGAGGAAGCCCTGTGAGGCTCTCAGGACGGGCACACGCTCCCAGAGACCGGGTTCTGCCTGGGGAATCCGGGCTGTGCATCCCACGCAGCCTCTGCTGCAACAGGACATCTACGTGCTGCAGGCAACGAGTCAGCTGCGCAGGGCAGGGGCCCCTTTCCAGGTGGCAGGAAGGTAGCAGAGGCCTGGGCAGCCGGAGTGGGGCTGCCAATGTCCCGGGCCCTGGTTCTGGCCCAGACGTGAAGCTCAGCCCCTTAGGATGTCTCTGGTCTGCAGGCCAAGGTACTGAGTGTGACAAAAGTGAGGGTCACCCCTCCGAGCTCTTCCATGAGCCCGGCAGTTAGGGCCTGATTTGTGTCTCCCCGAACCCCCAAATTCCTATGTTGAAATCCTAATGCCCAGTACCTCAGGACGTGACTGTATTCAGAGAGAGGGACTTCGAGAGGCGATGAAGTAAAAATGAGAGGCTTAGGCTGGGCCCTAATCCAGCATGACTGATGGCCTTCAAGAAAAGGAAAGCTGGGGGGCCGGCCCCGTGGCCAAGTGGTTAAGTTCGCATGCTCCGCTTCTGCGGCCCAGGGTTTCGCTGGTTCGGATCCCGGGCGCGGACATGGCACCGCTCATCAGGCCATGCTGAGGTGGTATCCCACATGCCACAACTGGAAGGACCCACAACTAAAATATATAACTATGTACCGGGGGGATTTGAGAAGAAAAAGCAGTAAAAAAGAAAAGGAAAGCTAGATACAGAAAATGGGTGCGCAGAGGGAGGACCATGTGAGGACACGGGGAGAAGACACCATCTGTTAGGAGAGAGGCCTCAGGAGAAAACAAACCCGCTGACACCTTCATCTTGGGCCTCCAGAACCGTGAGAAAACCGTTTTCTATTAAGTCAGCCAGTCTGCAGGCTTTGTTACGGCAACCGGGCCGACCAAGACACCAGCCCTGGGCTCAGACCTCGGGCACGTCCCCTCATCGACTCCTCAACACAGCCCTGCGAGGGACAGCTCTGCTCAGCCCCACTTTTCCCAAAGAGGAGACAGGCTCAGAGAGGCAAAGTTACTGGCTTGGGGACACACAGCTTAGGGAATGGCAGCACTAGGACTCAAACCAGGACCAGCTGCCTCCAGCCAGACCTGGAGACTTCCTGCCTGTGGGGTCCTCAGGGTCAAGCTGAGAAAGGAAACTGCATTCCTCGGTTCTGGGCAGCAGGCAGAGGGGGACCACGGTCAGACAGGAA
This sequence comes from Equus quagga, assembly GCF_021613505.1. NCBI lineage: Eukaryota > Metazoa > Chordata > Mammalia > Perissodactyla > Equidae > Equus > Equus quagga. The sequence goes on from NC_060267.1 coordinate 88,683,246, forward strand.
GAGGCCTGACCTCTGCACCCAGGCCTACCCCCAGGGCTCAGCTCGGTGCCCCGGCTGCCTCTTGCCACCCCCAGCTGCTCAGGAATGCAGGATGTGAGGGGGCCCTGGGACGAGCTGGCGTCCACCCAGCTGGGCCTCCTTCCCCACCCGCCCCCCACTTCCTGGCAGTCCCGGGGGAGAGCAATTCCAGGTTCCACAGATTCCAGGCCCTGCCTCCGAGGAAACAGAGAACTTTCCCACAGTCCTCAGGGTGGAGGAAGCCTCCTCTAAGGCCAGCCTCGTCAGCTCCAGAACAGCTTCCTGCTACAGGTGCCCCCCCACTGCTCTCCCTGGACCCCCTCCCTGCCCAAAGCACCCCACACCCAAGGGGCCCCCCTCAGCCTCCCAGCTGAGCGCCCACTATGTGCCAGGCACGGGGCCAAGAGCTCGCCGGAACCAGCTCATTTACTCCTCCCAAGAATCATGCAAAGCCAAGTTTGTCTTCATTACCATCGTGCACACGGGGAAGCGAATTGTGGCTCTTCTCCATCTTGTGCTGTCCCCACCCCCAACCTGGCCTGGGGTCACCCTGCCAGGTCAGCCATTAGCCTTGGAAACTGGGAGACAGTGGAGCTGGGCCAGGCATGGGGGCAGGGAGAAAGGGAAGAAGGGAGGAGAAGGGAGTGTGCCCCGGGCCAGGCAGCCAGAGCCCAGATCACCTCCACCCAGTCCTGGCCCTCCAGTCCCCAGGGACCTGGGAACAGGAGGCCCTTTGTGGGCAGCAGGGCCAGCCCAGGTGGCAGGGGTTGGCCTGACTCAAGACTGGGTTCCTCCCACCTGGCAGATCCCAGACGGGCAGAGGCGGCTCTGGAGAGCTGAGGGGAGGGTGGGGTGAGCAGAGTCACTGCAGCGGCCTGGCCTCCCAGTGAGGGTGCCCACCCTGACCATCCACCGCCCTGTGGAGCTGTGCCCGAGGCTAGGAGGGTGGGGTGGGGGCAGCTCCCTCCCTGCCACCCTAGGCCAGGTCACCAGAAATGAAGTTCAGAGTCCAGGACAGGGCGGAAAGACCCTCAGGGACCCAAACCCCCCCACCCCCCCACGAGACAATGATAAGCCTTTCTGCTCAAACTCCTTGGAGCCCCAGAAAGGCCCTCCGGACCTGCCCCCAGGGCCCCCTCCAGCCCCCTTTCAGGCCCCTCCTCCCCCCACTTCAGGCCTCGACCTGCTCCAGCCTCTGGGCCCCCCTTCCAGCTTGCTGTGGCCTATTTCTGGAACGCTCCTCCTTCTCCTGGAAGACTACTCATCCTTCGAGTCTCAGCTGAACCATCGCCTCCTCAAGGGAGCCGCCCTGATCGACCCCTCCCGTACGCAGGATCAGCACCCCCAGGACACCCACTCCCAGGGTGGCTCCCGCGCAGCACCCAGCACAGCTGTGACTCATCACCCCTGGTGTCCTCATCCGTTTAACATCTCCCTCCCCAACTAGTCTCCCGGCAGCATGGGCGCAGGGACCATGGTTTGCTCCCTTGTTGCATCCTCAGTGCTCAGACACTAAAAGTGTTTGTTGAATGAATGCTTGAGCTGGAAGAGACCTCATAACTTTACAGATGAAAACATGGAGGCCCTGAGGAGGAAGGGAACTCCCATAATCCCAGGAAAGAGATCAGATCATTAAAAAAAAAAAAAAAAATCTTCATCAAGCATTGAGTGGATTCTCACTGTGAATCCTCACAAACCCCTAAGACACAGGGAGCATCGTTATCCCCATTTACAGGGGCGGCGAGAGGTCACAGGGCTAGAAAGTGGCAGAATCAGGATTGTGATTCTGTGACCCAGGGCCCAAGAACTCAACAAAGAACCCCTCTGAGAACAACTTCTGAAACTTTTTCTGAGCCACAGAGAACTATTTCCACTGAGGAAGAAGGTTAAGGGTAACATCATAATGGCTTCTTACAACCTCAGAAGGAAAATTCAACAGCTCATAGAGCAGGATTGCCACACCACAGGCAGCCACTAGGTGTCACTGTTCAGCACATACCCCAGGTGAACCCCGCTCCCCACCGATGCCCCGGGCAGGAGGGCCTCACCATTGTTGCAGTGCCGGATGCAGTCCTGCAGGACCGCCTGCCACTTGTCCTGCTCGGCTTCCGTCATCATGCAGAAGTAGTAGTGACGTGCAGAGGGATGCCAGAGGATGAGCGGGAACTGCGTGGGGCACTTGAGGATGGGGGCGGTGCCTGATTTTGATGTGGTCCCTGTGGAGACAGTGTCCACTGAGCAGCTACCCTCTGCAGCCAGAGGCCAGCAGGCCGCTGATCCCTTGGCCCCACTCTGACGGGCAGGCTCAGGCCCAGAGAGGGTTGGCCTGCCCCGGGGTGACCAAGCCTGTCCCCGTGTGTCCTCCACAGCCTGGCTAAGGGAACCTCAGAATCCCCCGGCATCTGCTCAGACCCATTTCTTAGTGCTGGTAATGAGGTCACGCCCACCTCCCTCTTGGAGAAGGTTCTAGACTCCGTGCATGAGGCACCAACAACACAGGGTCAGAGCTCTCAGGGTCAAAGGCCAAGCATTACTTTCTTGGGTTTCCTTCCAAATTTCAGCTGTGGAGGCCAAAGTGTGGTTTAAATGTCCAAGGTGGGAGGGAGGTATGTGGTGGACAGAAAATAAAAGGGGATTTTTCTCTCTCTTTCTATTTTGTCCACATGGATATTTGAGATCCAGTGAGATGAGCAGTCCTGGGCCGTGACCTCGCCACTGTTGTTAATAATACAACAGTGACAGTTCTTCTCTGCGCCCTGAGTCTGTGTCCCTGTGCTGGGTTCAGGGCACACAGCACCTCGTGGGGTCTACATGACACCCCTGGTCAGTCCTCGCAGTGCTGTGCTGCCCAAGAAGAACCAGCAAAAACTAAGCCAGATTGGGGCTGGAATCCAGGATCGCCGACTCCGGCTGAGCCCCCAACCACACGGGGCGTTTTACTCCCCAGTCCTATCTGGGGGCACAAGCTGCCCCCCAGGCCAGCACCTCCCCCTCCCCTTAATTCCCCTGGGATCATCTGAGAGGCAGGTGTGTTTATGACGGGCTTCTGGGAGTCTCTGACGGGGGTGGGGGTAGAAACAGGACGCCTAGAATAACTCCTCCGAATGCAGTACTGACTCCGCAGTTTACGAAGCAGAGTCACCTGATTGTCTCCTCCTGGGATCTCTCAAGGAGAGGGAAGGGCAGAGAGTGAGACCCCCACTGGACCACTGTGAGCCTAAGGCTCAGGAAGCAGGGGACTCAGTGGGCCCACGCTGGTCCAGCCCCAGTGCACGGGGTGGTCTCAAGGTACCCCCCTCTCAGGCCCACGAGGCCTCTTGTCTGAGGGCTCAGGTCATGCTGGGCACCTGCCGCAGCTCGCGGCCCAGCTGGTCTTCCTGCAAACATGGAGCCTGGAGCTCTGGGATCAGGGCCGCCCTCTCCCCTGGTTCAATCTCCGGGCCTGTGCCTTTCGGCCTGGGATCGGCAGTTCTTTACCTGGTAAGGAGTTGCCAACGAGCTCCAGGTACTGATCCAGGGAGGTGAGGATTTTGTAGCCTGCACTGTTGATGATGGCCCGGGGTGGCACCTGCCGCTCATAGGCCTGAGGAAGGGACAAGAGAGATGGTCTCTGGGGGTTAGGGGTGTGGCCAAGCCCAAATGCCCTCTCCAACTGTGGCTCCAGGGCCCTACTCAGTGTGGCCTGCCAAGGTGAGGACGAGGAGGCAAAGGGAGAAGAGGAGGAGGGAGTGAGGGAGAGGGAAGACGAAGAGGAGTTCGACCATCGCAGTGACGGGTGACAGGCCTCCACCTCCTACGCTTCAGCTTCATCATCTATAAAGCCAGCGTAACAACAGCCGCTACCTCCCAGGGCTGCATGAGGACTGAAATCATCCACATAAAACACTTAGCACGGTGTCTGGCACAGCGAGGACCAGTAAGCATCGTTGAGGCCACTGTTATCACCACCACGTGACTACGGCCTCTATCAGCAGCAGCTACCACCAACTGAGTGCTCATTACACACCAGGCGCTGTGCTAAGGGCACTGCCTGCTTCGCTTCATGGAATTCTCGCAATCCAAGAGGTGGGCACCTTATTAACCACAAGCTCACACAGTTCCTAAGTAGCAACGTGGGACATGAACCTGGTCTGTCTGCCTCCAAAGCCCGGGGTCTTAGGCCATTAGCCTGAACTGCCCACCAACTTCCCTAGGTTCTGAGCATCACTCGAGTGCCCTGTGGGGGAGAATTAGGTCTGGGCACTGCTTTCTCACACCAGTGGAAGGAAAAAGGAGTCCTGATGTAATGGCTCATACAGGAGGGCTGCCATGCTGCACGCTGCCACTAGGTGTCCCTGTTCAACACATTTCTTGAGCATGGCTCAGAACGTCTGGGGCAAAGATTTACAAAGTGTGGTCCCTGATCATCAGGAACATCAACATCACCCTAGAACTTGTTAGAAGCGCAAATTCTTGGCCCTAATCCAGACTTGAATCAAATTTGGGATAGGACCAGGAACCTGGTTTTTTGTTGGGTTTTTTTGGTGAGGAAGATTGGCCCTGAGCTAATATCTGTTGCCAGTCTTCCTCTAATTTTCTATGTGGGACACCACCAAAGCATGACTTGACAAGTGGTGTGTAGGTCCGCACCTGGGATCCAAACTCATGAACTCCGGGGCCGCTGAAGCGGAGCACGTGAATTTAACCACTACGCCACTGGGCCAGCCCCGGGAACCTGTTTTCTATCGAGCCCTCCAGGGAATTCTGATGCAGGCTGTCATTTTGAGAACCACTGCCCAGGGGCATCAGGTTGCTCCTGACCCTGTTTATGTTACTCTAACGCCGATTTTCCTTGAAACAGTCGGAACTCCGGCCTGTCCCGTTGGCTGCTCTGGAAAAAGGTTTGGTAGAAGAAATTGGGTCTGTGGCTCAAGCAGGAGGGGCTTCCCCAAGGGCCCAAAGCAAAGAAAAGGAACAATCGCAGGACACTTATCAACACACTGCAGAGCAGGGAGCTGTAACGGGGTGGGGGGGGGGGGGGGGGGCAGAATCAGGAAGGAAAAAGATGGGACCACTACCCAGGGGTAAGCTGGCCAGACTCACGTGCTCAGCAGTCTGCCGTGGCTGTTGGGAGAACAAGGATGGAGGCGAGGGGCGGGGGGTGTGGGGCGATGGGGTAGGAACCCCAGCCAGGAAGGAAGCTGAGGAGGGAGGGGCTAGGGCCCTGGAAAGGAAGAGGTTGAAGGGCCTTGAGAGCAACTGGGGCCTGGGGCTGCAGGGGGGCTGGGGGGGATGTAGGAGCTGGTGAGGAGCCAGTTGTGCACGGAGAGGTAGTGAAAGGTGACCCCATGATCTGGGGGCCTGGCTTGATGAAACGCCATTTAGAGAGGGCACCCAGCAGAGCAAGCAGGCGTGGGGAGGAGGGGGCTACTGACGTTCTGCTGTGGCCCTGGGGGCAGCCAAGGGGGGATGCTGGGTGGCAGGCTGAGGATGGGGGCCTGGAGCCTTGGGTTTAGGAGTGGGGGGCATGCAGTGATAACTGGCATAGAGCAGGATGGCTGGCGGGGTGGGGGGAAGCACGGGCCTGGCTGGGCCCGGGAGGAGCCGGGGTGGGGCCTCACCACTTTGTTCTCATAGAGGACCAGCCCGTAGTTGTGGGGCACGAGGCTGAAGCGGTTCCTCCACTTCTTGTTGTCCTCCTGGTACTGGAAGAGGTTCCCCGAGAAGATGATGCGCTCATCCAGCGGCACCTGAGGGAGGGAGGGGGTGGGGAGTGAGGCCCGGCTGCCCCCCACCGCCTGGCAGGAGCGGCAGTCCCCCCAGAAGGTAAGAGCCCGACCAGCAGCACCTGCGAGCTCGCCCCCTCTGAGCACACCCTCCATCCTGATCTGAGTCCTCACGCGGCCCTGCTGTGTCGCACCCATTTGGCAGATGAGGAAAGCGAGGCTCAGGGCAAGAAAGGCCCCCCAGGGTCCAGGTGGAGCAGGGGTGATGCCGGCACTTGCATCCAGGCCAGGCAGCACGATTCAGGGCCCAGCCAGCACCACGTCTCTCGCTCCATCATGGCCCTAGGTGGGCACAGCTACCTGGGGACGAATTGTCAGCAGGCTGCTTCCACATCCACCCACCACCGCAGCGTGGGTGCCGCGCAGTCACTCCAGCAGGAGGGGACATGCCCACAGGCCGGGCGTGTGAAGGCCCCAACGCCTGGCAAGTCTCTCTCCAGCTCTGGGCCTCAGTTTCCCCTCAAGACAACAAAAGCTCAACCAAGGGGGCTCCAGAGAGCCTCTTCGGCTCTGAGCACCGGCAGATGGCCCCCCATGAATCTGGGGATAGGGGTGGAGGGGACCTCAGTCTGGAAGGCTCGATGTCTGACTGGCGTCCTGGCAGACTGGTGGGCAGTGTGGTCTGGCCTTGCTGCAAAGCCCCAGCTCTGACCCTACCCCTGACTCAGTCGGACAAAGACACTTCTTTGAGCCTCAGTTTTCTCATCTGTAAAATGGGCACCGTGACAGCACGGACTTCATCGAGGCAGCTCGAGGATTCTGAGATGACACAGGCAAAGATCCCACAAGCAGTGGGCACCTGGCAGGCAGAGCACTCAGCTCCCAGGACGCAGGGGCCGCCCTGGCCACGCTGAGGACCACCCAGCCTGTGTCAGTCTCCTAGCTCCACGGCCTGACCTATTCAGGGACGGGAGAGGGTGGCCATCCGGGAGAGAGACTTCCTGAGCAGACCAGCACCAGGAGGCTTCGAGAAAGGAGACACAGAGGCCAAAAGGGAGCAGGCTTACTCCTGGACGGTGGAGCTCGGGAGCCTAAGTGTCCCTGGGTTTCTAGGTAGCTCCTGGGCATTCTAGGATAAATTTGGTGCCTTTTACAAAAAGAAAGGTGTATGATAAGTAATAATGGGGGAAAGTGTTATTTTACTGGTGCCTAACCCTTCCTAGCTTCCTCGCTCCGCTCCTGGGTCTGCTCCCGGGTCAGGTGCCAGCCCAGGCCCTGTCTCTTCACACGCAGCCCCCTCTTCCCAGCAACCTCCCTGCCCCTCTTCAAGGGGAAATGCCAAAACACTCTTGGAAAATGAGGACCCATTGTACTCAAACAATAGGGCCCCCGCAGGCCGCTTCCTACCCAGGGATAAAAATATTTACAGGAAAAGAAAATGGTCCCCCATCACCCCCCCACCCCCCCACAGAGGGCTTTGCCCAAGTCACAAAGCTATGCTAAGTGGTCTATATTTAGACTGGGCCTCCTCTCAACCCAGCTCTCTAGTCTTTTCTAGAAAGAAGGAGCAGACAAAGCTCTTCTGACACGCCCGTTAGCCCCTCACCCCCCAGGGGCTGGTTTATGTCCTCCTGCCCGCTCAGGGCAGGGGCCCAGGACTCAGGGCCAGCGGGGGGCTGCAGTCAAGGACCAAGCTCACCCCCCCCCACCCCCCAAGTCCTCCCCCAGATCCTTGGGCAGCCCGGGAGGGGTGGGTAGATGCGGGTTTGGGTTTTCCTTCTAAGACGTTCACATGGTAGAGTCGTGTGTCCACTGGAAAGCCTGCAGGAAAGGAAAGGGACCCAACAGGCCAGGCAACATGTCTTGGGATCTGCAAAGGTCCGCAACTCCACCACCCACACCAGGGGAGCGTAGACCAGCGGCTCCACCTCTCCCAGCCTCAGGGTCCACATCTGTGCCTGCAGAAAACAACCGCTGTTTTTATTATGACTATCGCTACTGCCACTGTATTATCATTAGCTCCATTATTGTGTCTAATAGAACTATTGGTATTATTATGGTGATGATGATTAATATTATTATTTCTATTGTTATGATATTACCATCATGACTTAGCACCCTGATGGCCAGCTTCCTAAGTGGCAAAATAGGACCAAAAGTCCCTGCTTTTCAAGGATTGTGGGTGATGTCATTTTACTCCTCTTTCTTACGTATTACTTGTTTTCCCGCAATGACTCTGCACCACCGCGAGTGTTAAAGGTGTTTTCGCGTGGGGTAAACATCTGGCGCTGTCAGCAGCCCCCGCTTCTGCCTTGGGTTACTGGGACCTGGGCAGCCTGTGACATTTCTCTCCAGCTGGGGAGCAGTTAGTTCCAGCTCTGCCCACTCGAAGTGGCTCACCTGGGCTGGGCCCGAGGCCACCCTCCCTAACACACAGATGTGCACCTGGCAGACACCCAGGCCAGCCACATCCCCGGGCACCTCTGCCCTCCTGTTGTCATGGGGTCAGGAGGACACCATGACACCAGGGGAATAAACAGCCTCTTCTGGGTCCAAAAGCAAAGGGGTGTGTGATGCTCTGAGAGGCTCTCACACACAGCCCTGGCCGTCCCCCTCCAGGTCCTCAGCTGAAGATGCCCTTCTTCCAGGAAGCCCATGTGGGCCACCCAGACAAGGTCAGGCCCCCACTGTCTGAGCTCACTGTCATCTCCCTCACAGCACCCACTTTATTGTGTAAGCGGCTGTTTACTGTCTGTCTCCTCGAGTGTCTGCAGGGCCAGCAAGGGCAGCGTGGCCCCAGCACCTGCCCTGACACTGTCAGTGTGTGTCCACGCCTGTGGGCCAGCCTGCCTTCTCTCAGGGTCATCCCCAAGTCTCCTCAGCAGCTCCCACACCCCCTCCAGCTGTTCCTCCTGCTGAGAGGACATCAAAGGGTCACAAGACCTCAAAGCCGGGTCAAGCGATGCCCGCCCCTGCCCCTTTGGTCTCATGGTAAAGGGGCCCATTTTCAGCCACCTGGTTTTGGGGGAGGGTGGGGAGAGGAGGGAAACAAGCCCACCCCTCCCTCCTGGGGCTTTCACAGGCTTTCTCTCTGCCGTCTCCCTGTCCCCTCACTGTGCCCAGCCGGTCCCCTTCCTGAGAGGCCTTCCCAACCATCAGAACCCCATCTGACCTCCAGAGCCCCATGAAATCCCCACCCCTTCCACGAAGCTGCTCTGACTCCTGCAGCCCACGATGACCCCTCTCTGAATGCCATTTCACAGAGAAACTGAGGCTCAGCAAGGCAAAGTCACACATCAGGAGCTGTCCAGAAAGTCAGGACTCACGCCCACCTTAGTAATCTCACCTTAGTAATCTCACCTGCTGCCCGTTACCACACCCCCTGTATTCTCTCACCAAATCCTCCCCACAGAGCCATGAGTACCCATTTGTCAGACAAGGAGACTGAGACTTGAAGGTTGAATCAACTGCCCAAGCCGCTAGCTATTAAGAGGAATTGGACTCAGGTCACCCTGAGTTCTTTCCCACCAGACCACGGGGTTCCAGCCTCGGTCCCTCCCCTACAGCACTGCCCCCAGCACCTCGAAGCCTGGGCACAGGCTGACCTAGGCAGCCCAGAGGAAGCCGACAGGACAGGGCAGGGAGGTGTGACAAGGTGAGCGAGGTAACTTTGCAGCCCACCAACCACGGACCTCAGCCACTAATGACCCGAGTGCCAGATGCCAGGGTCACCTGGCTGGCCTCATTTGGGCCCCACTCCCAGAGCGATTAGCTCAGCCAGTCAGAGTCCCCAGAGGGAAGCTGGTGGGCACTCTGCCCAGGGGCCACCAGCCAGGAGTAGGTAGCCTCCAGGCCGCTGCTTGGCCACTCTAGGGCCAGGCCACCTGCTGAGTGGGTGGGGCTGGCACCCTCCCTCAACATCACCTCTCCCTCTGCCACCCGCCTGGCCATCCAGGGAGCAGAGGGTGATGGTCATGGAAAGAGAATGACCCAGGCCTGGAATGTGCGGTGCTCTCAAAAGAGACTTCCCTAGGCTGAAAAGGAGGCCCCCTGCACCACCCGCAGAGCAACACGCGCTGGCCTCTCACTGCAAATGGCCAGACCCAGGACCGGCAGCTTCCAGCTGGGCACTCAGAGCCCTATCTGTGTTCCTGACATTCCCTCACCTCCTCTGCGCCATTCCCGCCCAGCCTCACCCGGGGACCCATCACAGATCCCCTTCCCAGGAGGCTCTGCTGGCCTTCTCTGGCCCATACTGACCCCACACAGCTTCCAGTCCCTTGCTCGACAAATCCTTACCGGGCAAACATCATCCTACTACTAATAGTGGGATAACGACAGGGCCGGGGATGCCGACAGTGTCTGCCAGCACCCACCGTGAACCGTCCCTGTTCCAGGCTCCGGTCGACTCGACTCTAATTCTCACAGCCAGCCAGTGCAGGAGGCGTTCTCAACCCATTTTACAGAGGAGTAAACTGAGGTTCCAGAGGTGCGCTAATTTGCTCACGGGCACATGGCCTGGAAGAGGAGGAGCTGGGCTTGAACCCAGGCCTGTCCAGACGACTCTGGAGCCCAGCTCTGACGAAGCAGGGGTCAGCTGGGAGGAGTCGCCCTCGGCGATCCAGGGGCCTGGACAACACCACCGAGTTATCTTCTGATTCAGAAGCTGGGTGGGGCCCTTACAGACCATCACGGCAACAATGGGAAACTGAGGCCCAAGTAAGCAGTCACGGGGGCGAGCAGGTGTCAGAGCCTGCCCTGCACCCTCTGGGCGCCCCTCACCTTGCGCCACAGCAGCTGGGTCTGCGGGGCCCCCGTGCCCTCGATCTCGTGGCGCATGCTGTTGAAGAGGGCGACGCCATACTGGTCCTCGTAGAAACGAAGGAACTCTGCCAGGATCTTCCCAGTCTTTTCTGAAAGGGAAGGACAAACAGGACCGTGAGGTCATCATGGTTACCTAGGTGCAGCGACCCTGCCCCGGGGAGGGGTGGCCACAACGCCCCACACTCCTGGTTGTAAAGTTGTTTGCACAAGCTCCGCATTTTCATCCACACCGCGTCTCTGGCCAGCGCTGGGCATTTCCTGCACACAGTGGGTGACCCTCCAGCCGGGAAGCGGGGCGATTACGGAGCCAGCGAATCCCCAATGAGAAAACACAAGAAACTGACAGACGAGCAAAAGAGGCTCAGCCTCCCGGTCAGCAAACACACGCAACCAGCACCGACAGCCCGGTCAGACCGGGCGGGACGTGGGGCCCAGACGCCTTCACCAGGCCGCGTGCTGGCAATCGGGGCGGCCTTGTTGGAGGGTCACTGGAGCTGTGGGTGCCGTTTTAAGGGGGCATGCGGTGCCCTCTGATGCCTCCCCATAGAACTCGAGGGAGAACAGCAGGCAAACGCGCACCAAAGCCATCACCGGAACCGAGCCAGATGCATGCGTGTGGAGAATGACCCAGCACAGCACGGCCCCCCGCACAGGAAGAAAACGGAGGGCATCCACAGGCACACGTCCCAACTGAGGGACAGTGTCCACACCCCCCACGTACAGAATCACACGCTGCCGATCATCCCATTCAAAGGGCTTCCTGCTGTGCGGATAACCGATCTCTGCCCAGAGACAGAGGACCAGGTCCTGGAGGCAGCCCTCAGACCGCGACAGGTGGGAGCTCCGGGCGCGGGAGTGAGGGGCCCAGAGGGAAGTTCATTTTCTGCTTTATTCGCTTTCATAGTGTTTGAATTATTTTACAAACCTGATTCCTTCCACAATAAAAAATAAACACACTAAAATTAACTCATCTACCAAGTTAACAACCTTTTTACTCTCACTGGCCGTTGGCTTCTCTTATGGGCTGAAGCTGTTTCTGAACAGAGACGGTGAGCGCTGTGGCCTCCGGAGCGGGCCCAGCAACCATCAGACGCCCAGTATTTGCGCTGCCTGGTCGTCCCCATATAAGGATGAAGCAAACAAGGACCAGAGAGGGTCATGACTCATGATGATGAGGCCTTCTCCTTGGGACAGACTTCTCGGTCCTGAGTAGCTGGGGTTTGTTCCGGCCCACTGTGCAGCTCCCCTCTCTGGGCCTCAGTTTCCCCCTGTACACTGAGAGGACTGGACTCAGTGATGGACAGGCCCTGCCACCTCTGACAGCCTTGGATTCCAGATTTCAAAGACCTGGTCCTTTCTCAAAAGAGAACAGCCTGACATGACGCCGTCCCTCCCAGGGCTGGTCTCTGGATACCAAGGGCACCCAGCTAGGATACTTCATTTAATCCTCTCAATAGCTCTGGGAGGTAGGGCTCGTGTTATCCCCATTTTAAGAGATGGAAACTGAGATCCAGAGAGGTTAAGTCACTGACACAAGGTCACACAGCTAGTGGAGCTGGGATGAGACCTAGGGCCCAGGCAGGAGGTGGTGGCCGGGGAGGAAGGATGAAAGGGTGTGCCACATCCCACACCCCTCCCTCAGGGTCTCAGGCGGGCCCCCCTCCCTCCACTTCTTGCAGAGGTTGCTCAGCCCAGGGACCCCTCCACGGGCCTGGCCCTGCCTGTGCTCCCCTTTCCCAGAATGAGGTCATGTCTGTCCAGATTCTGTTTTGGGGGAAGGAAGGGGAGAACAAATGAGGAATTTGCTTTGAATGCCTATTTCCTAAAAACCGTAAACAACCAGAACTCTCTCAAAGACCACGGGAATTGTTTTGAAAAATGATGAGGCAGTGTGGGGGTGGGGGTAATGGGGTAATGAATTGGGGCCAAATGGACAAAATAGGATCAATATTTGTTTATCAAATAGACAACAATAATATTGATAAACCACATAATCGTCATCATTAGAGCTGCCATTTATTGAGTGTTAACCTGAGCCAGTGGGTGGGCAAGTTTTAGAGGCATGATCCCCAAGAATCGTCACGAAAACCCTTGGGAGTCAGCGCTACTGTTTTCCCATTTTAGGGATGAGGAAGCTTGCGGACCCAGGACTGGAGAGCCAGATTCTCAGCCGCCAGCCCCTGCAGCCCCAGCCCACGGTTTTGTCCCGACTCTGCCCCAAGGAGCCCGACACCCAACAGGCCCTCTCCCACCGTGCAGGGTGCGTAGCTTGGGCCCTGGGCCCTTTGGCCATGACTCTAGGACGCCTGACCCGGCCCTGGTGCACCCCGCCTCAGAGCATTAGTTCCAGAAGGGCCGAAATCTGCCCTGACCCTTGAGGAGCCAGGCCCAGGAGAAAGCTGCTGCCCTGTGTCAGGACTCGAACTCGGGTCTGACTCACAGGATGCTCTCAGCTGCTGGGTCAGCAAAGCCCAGACATCGAGTCCAGGCAGGGAGGGGCCACATTTAGAAGGCCCCCGGGGCTGGAGTAGGAGGGAGGACAAGAAGGGCACAGCACAGCCAGGAGGCCCAGGCATCAATCCACCGAGGGGCGTCCAGAGGGGCATCCAAGTCCACGTAGGGTGGGGCTGTGGGAGGGAGAGGAAGCCAGCGGAGGCTGAGGAAGTGAAAAGGGAGAACGAGGTGACCCAGACAGAGCCAGAAGGCACAGAGGAGGCTGACAGGCGGAAGTGCCCGGGCTGAGGGGGCGGGGCTAGGTAGGAGGCCAGGAAATTCATTCAGGACCCCTCACCTGAGGATGCAGGACCCCTACCTGGACATGCAGACAAGGTATCCAAGTGAGACGGGGGACCAGGAGCAGAGGCGCGAGGATAGGGGTAAGGCACCAGGCAGAGGGTGGAGAGGAGAGGGTGCGAGCAGAAACTCGAGGGGTGCCTCACTCAACGGAGAAGGAAAAGAGGAGGCAGCCCGCACCCCAAACAGACGGCAGTGGCCCTGGGCCCAATTTCACCTGCAATGACAGGCATGCCTTGCTACCCACACTCGAGAACCGTATTGATCTGATCTGTTTTCAGATAAATCCTTCGCCACCTGAAATTCCAGAACCAAACAGATTAGGAGAGTGTGGGGTCTCCCACGACCCAAACTTCTCTCCCAACTCAGGAGCTAAACGGATTGGGAGAGAGAGGATGCTGGCATCTAAGGATTGACTGCCAACCCCGGGAGGGTGAGCCAGCACCCTTTTGCTCTACGCTGGATCTCTCTTGCTCAGCCCTGTGGCCTGGCACAGGCAGGTGCTGGGCAAGAGGGGTCATCCACCCTCTAAACAGCTCTTGAGGGCCCACTGTATGCCAGGCCCCCCAGGGGTGGGGAAGCTGCCGGGCAAGGGGTGCGGACCCCGGCACGCCTGGGGGGGTTCAGGACTAAGAGGAGGGTCCCCCCGGGCAGCACAGGGAACCGGGCGCGCTCGGCCTCAGTTTGGAAAGGGAAGACTGTGGGGAGGCAGGGCCAAGGCTGGCTTCTTGGCAGAGGCAGCCCCAAGCACATTCTTGAGAGATAGCCTAAGACAGCTTGGGAGGAAATGCCATGTGCTTGGTACAAAGGATCTGCCGCAGGAAGGCAGAGGATGAAGACTCAGGATGCTGTGGGGGGCCTGGGCAGGTGGGGGAGGGGGTCCAGCCTGGACAAAGGGGCCAAGGGGAGAAGCCCTCAACAGGGACCGCCAGTGCCCTTTCAGGCCAGTTGCTGCTGGAGGACCCAGGCGGGCCCTGCAGCCCTGACAAGGCCGGGCCTCCATCCTCCTGCTGTGCTCTGGGGCCCATGAGCGCTGTTCAGCACCCCTTCTCCCTCCCTGCCACCCTGCAGTAGCTGTCTCCCTCGGGTGCCACAGGGGTTTTATGACTCAAATCCCACCACAGAGCCCTGCCTGGGTGTCTGCAGGTGGTCCCTCCTCCACACCTGCCCACCCCAGCTCTTCCCGCTTCCTCCCAGGGTCTCTGGAGACACCACATGCCATGGATTTGGGGGCCCCAGAGACCAAGGCTCATCATCCCAAAAGGGACTGTGAGCCAGAGAGGATGACGGGCTCACCTGAGGTTGCACAGCCAGACCGAGGCAGTCGGGGTTCGAGCCGCAGCCTGCTGAGCCCCTCCTGCTCCTGGCTCTGACCAGTGTCCACAGGGCCCCACAGGGCACCCTCCTCCAAGAGGGCAGAGAGGAAGCAGAGGCCCTGGCTGGTTGTAGCGATCCAGCTGCTGCTGGGAGCTACCGAGATGCTGGGGCAGAGCAGCCTGAGGGTGTGGGCTGGCCCTGCCAACCTTCCACATTTTCTCACCTATCTCAGCCCCAGGTGCTATTGAATGAGAAGCTATGGGGGGACAGATGGGGCCTGCCCTCCAGCCCCAGCCTCCCAACCTCCTGGTCAGGAGCCCAGGGTGAGGGCTGGAGTCCCGGTTCTGCCAGACCCCAGCCCAGCAAGACGCCCAGCTCTCTCAGAGCCTCAAGTTTCTCATCTGTAAAATGGGCGTAACAGAATCCATTCACAGTGCTCTGCAGGACCAGGACAGCATTTGAAGGGCTCGGTTCAGGAGCTCTGTGAACGTTACTATTAACCATCACAGTGCTCAGCTTATAAGAACAATGGTAAGGGACTGTTTGAAAATTTTTTTAGCAGGTATAACTTTTACAGTGTGAAAAAAATCCAATCAAGACTTTTTTTAAACAAGAAATAGGACATACATACCGCAACTAGAAGGACCTGCAACTAAGATATACAACTACGTACGGGATGGGGGCAGGGGGAGTTGGGGCGATAAAGCAGAAAAAAAAAAAGAAATATGACAAGAATCACAAAATAATAATAATGATAATGATGGGTACGTCTCCAGAGAGCCCACTAGGAGAAGGAGCGGCACAGGCAAGGGTGAGGGCTGTGGGCATGGAACACCCTGGAACCCAGGTGCCCACCTGACCGTGGTGGGCGCCCCTGGCACAATCCTCAGCCTCTGCTGGTGCCCAGAGCCAAGCACTGCCCCGCTCTGTGTCCCCCTGCCAGCACAGTCCCCAGAACTAGGAGGAAAGGGCCCAAGGCACACACCCAGGTTCTTTAAATGGCCCCCGATATAAACACAGGTAAGGAAAAGCTGCACCGTCCAGGTGTACAAACCAAGCCTCCAAAAGACAAACGGCTCACAAAAGGTCATTTCACTCGTCAGGCAACACAAACCTCCTGAGCACCTAGGTGGGGGCACCACGGGAAGGGCCCGTCCATGGGCGTCCTAATTCCCTTATTAGCCCAAGAGGGCAGCCCGTGAATTCTGGGAGTGGGGCTGAGGGTCCTGATCTGCGCCCAGCTACCGCTGTGCTCTGGGACTTCAGGGAGCCACTGCCCATCCCCGGGCCGCCATCTCCACGTCATGTCTGCAGTATGAGGATAGCGGGCTCCATCCGGCTTTGAAGAGGCCACTTCCCAGGACGGGGGTGGGGGAAGAGGACGAAATACACACAGACACACGCGAACACACACGCTTTCCTGGGGCTTGTTTCGGAGCCAAGCCTCTCAGCGAGCTGGCGGAGTAAGGGATCTTGCATCTCAGATCTCTGGATCTAAGGATGGCTGTGCCCCCCAGATCACTGGATCTCAGTCTCCGAAGTCTGCTTCCTTGGGGACCATGGAGAGTGACCCAGAGGGGCCCCCTCACCAGCCGGTCCTCCTAACTCTGCCCCCAGAGCTCCCAGGTGCTCCTCTCCACTGAGAACTTACTCGTGTTCAACAGCTCATTTGAGGCTGACAGATACCGTTATCCCACTCCGCAGGTGAGGAAACTGAGGTGCAGGGAGACTGGGTGACTTACTCAGAGACACACAGCCTGGATGGGGAAACAGGTGGGTTTCAAACCTTGTCTCACCCCAAAGCTTGCACAATAGGCCGCATCCCGGAAAGCTTCTCCATCCCAGTGGTCCCTCCCGCCGCCCCACAGTACCATTTCCACAGCCCTGCCTTCTACTTTGCTGGGTCTTTGCCTAGTCCCCAGAGGCGGTCAAAGCAGGCTTTATTATCCCCATTTTACAGATGAGGAAACTGAGGTTCAGAGAGGCAAAGTAACTTTCCCAAGGTCACACAGTTGGCGACTGTCAGAGCCAGGACTGAAGTCTGGGGTCTCCAGCCCCAAGCTGGTCAGACCTGGCAGGCAACCTTCACACCTGCTGGATCCTTACTTGTCCATCCTCCCTGGGCCTCAATTTTCCTACCTGTGAAATGGGTGTGTGGGTCTTCTGTCAGCTCAGCTGATCCAAAATCTCAACGACAATCTAATCGGTGCTGCCCTGGCCCCAGGAGCTGACCGGATGCTGGCCTCAGCACCTCCTCTCAGCTGCTGGTGAGTCAGCACTGAGTGGGAGCAGATCAGAGTCCCCTCGGGCCAGACAGAAGGACTGCGGTGGAGGGGACAGGACTCAGCACCACCCGTACCTGCAAACAGAGCACCATCTCCACGAGGCACATGGGCTCTGGGTCCAAGTCCCAGCTCTGCCACCTACTAGCTGTGTGGCCTCAGCCAAGGCCCTTCCCTCTCTGAGCCTGTTTCCCTCTGTGAAAAACGGGGCAACAGTACCTGCCTGATCGGATTATAAGATCAATCAGCTAACAAGCACTTTGCCCGGCAAGGAGGAGGCATGTCGCGCACGGGGCTCCTATAAAGTGCCTCTTGTCCAAGGTTCTTCTAACCAGGGAGAGGCCCTTGAAACGGGCTGAGCAACTGCCGGCCCGGTCCAGCCCATCCCCAGCACCGGCACCAACAGCAGCCAGGGCAGCCGGAAGAAGGTTAATCTCTGATTTTCCAAACTGACAACGTTAAGGATCACGCGACTTCCCGCAGACATCGGGGTGGGGCCAGAGGGGCAGGAAGTTCCCTGGAGACTCTGGGGGGCTGGGTACTGGGCCCACTGTGCATATAGGGAAACTGAGGCTCAGAGAGGAGAAGGGCTTGCTGAGCTGAGGACGGGAGGAGGGAGTGCAGGGGTCCTTGGAGAAAGGACCTAGGAAAGGTATGCCCCACCCCGGAGAGCCTGGAACACCAAGCGAAGGAGTTCCTTTGCCTTCTCCCAGCCCAGCATGCACCACACCTGTGCTAAGCCTTTTACCTGATCATCCCCCAAATCCACAACTCAGCCCTGGAGCAGGTCGCGTCCATATGGGAGGAACAGTTCAGACAAGGAGCCGAGAGAAGGGAGACTCCTCCCGAGTCCTAGGCTGGGTGGGGTGTGGCAGAGGCAGGATCCAAGCCCAGGTCGGGACGCCCCTCCATGCTGCCGGTGCATCTCCAGCCGAGATTGCGTCCCAGCCTCGGGCCAACCATGGGGGCTTCGCGCTGGTCCCAGCCCTGGTTTGGCCCGGCTGTGGGCACTGTGCCAGACCAGCTCCTGGCTCATCCGGTCGCTCCAGTGGGCTCCAGCGACACGCCTCACCCATGAGGCCCGGCTCGGTTTCAGGGCTGAGACGTGCCCACTGAAACCAGGCAGGCGGCACCCTGCAGGGCGGTGCAGGCCCAGAACCTGCCTGCCTGGTTCCCAGAGCACGGGCGGGTGGCGGGGAGGGTTGTGTGCCAGGGAAACCAACCCCATCCACCCAGAGCCTAAGGAGCAGCAGAGGCCGAGTCGGGGCAAGGACTGTTTTGTGTGTCATAGAGCTGATCAAAGTACCAGCATCTCCATCATCTGCCTGGGAGAGCAGGGAAAGCTTGAAGTCCAGAGAGGTGGCAACAGTCTCCTAGGGTCACACAGCATGTCCCAACCAAGTTGGGTTGGCAGGGCAGGCCAGGCCCCAGTGCCTCACCCCTAATATCACTCCTAACACCTAATAGCAACAGCCATGTGTTCGGCCTCTCCTCTGCACCCAGTAATGGTGCTACACGTTTACACACATTATGTCATGTGCTATCTGCACTTTACAGAGGACACTGAGACTCAGAGAGGTTAAGTGACTTCTCTGAGGACACTCAGCTTGTCAGTGACATGGACCCAGTACAGTCTGAGTCAAACAAGGAAACAAAGTTTGGGCAAATCCATCTTACCCCCACCTTCCAGGCTGCCAGCCTCTGGGGGCAGGGGCTCCACCCAGCCTGGCCTTGTGGATGGCTGCCATCAGAAAGGCTGACATGGCTCCCGCTCAGGACCTGTAATCAGGGGGCAAGCTGGGAGGAGGGGGGTAATGACAGGCTCCAGTGGCCACCAGGTGAGGGGGACTGGCAGCTGGCCCAGGAGAAGAGCCTGAACAGCAGCTGGAAGCCAGGACGGGTAGGACAGTGGACTGTCTCCCCCCAAGGCCAGTCCTTGTCCAGAAGGGGGACAGCACCCAAAGAGTGCAAGGGACTGACCCAGTGTCACCCCACCAGTACTTCTGAAGTAGGGGTGCACTCAGAGCCCCTGGAGAGCAGTGGCAGGTCCCTGGGACCCCACTTCTGGGCCAGAGAGGATTCCCACCCAGGCCATGCCCTGCTCCCCAGCGCAAGGCCATCAGGGTGAGGTGGGTTCCCTAGCTGACTAGCGGCCAGTCAAGAGCCAATACAGCTCAACACCACTAGTCACCACCCCCGGCCGGGCCCCTCCCGTCTCATGCCTGCCACAGCCTCCAACTTTCCACTCCTGGCTCCCTCTGACCCTTCCCACACACAGTAGCCACAGGGATCTTTTTGTGACAATTCTCACCCCGAACCTCCCCTGCTCAAAAACCTTCCAGGGCTCCCACTGCCATTAGGACAAAGATGGAGCTCCTCAGTGTGTCCCCGGGCCCCACCACGCTCTTCCTTGCCATGGGGGTCTGGCACAGGCTGCCCTTGGGTCAGGCGCACTCCCCCTGCTCTGCTGAGCTCATGCCTCAGCTCTCCACCGCACCGTCGCTTCCCCTAGGAAGTCCCAGGCTGGTGGGCGCCCTCTACACGCTCCCACAGCTCGCCACTGATCTCAGAAAGGCCTGCTCCCTGTCGGACTGCCCCAGGCAGTACCCACTGCATGTGGGACGGGGCCGGGCACGCAGGAAGAATGGGAAGGACGCTCAGAGCTAGAGGCCAGAGGCAACAATCTTCAGCCGGGGCCGTCCCGGTGGAGCGCCACCACCCCCATTGAGTAATCAAGCTCCCCACACACCCCACAGCCTCCTCACCACAGAAAGGGGGGCTAACGCCCAACCCGAGGGCTGCGGCTGGCGATGAGAACAGGCGCACCAGGCCATCCTCTCTCCTCGGAAAGGTGGCTGGCTACACTCCCTGCCAGCCTCAGGTGCCCTGAAGGGACCCTCTGCTGGTCATCCCTTCCCCGGGGCCGGTTATTAAACAAGGAAAAACCTGTCCCCGTAAATACAGCAGCCCACAGCACACCAAGGCCCGAGAATGACAGCCACCCAACCACGTGCCAGCTCTGTGTGAGGGACTTTATGTGGGAGACCGAAACGGCCCGGGAGGGAGGTTCAGTCACTACCTCAGCGGACAGAGGAGGAAATGAAAGCATGGGCGCGGTTCAAGAGCCTACCCTGCGTCACACAGCTGGAAGGCACGACGCCGGCTGGGGACACCAGGCGCTCACCACGTGGGCCAGCACTCTGCAGGGCATGAGGCACAGGCCCAGGAGGTGGGGACGGGCATCACCCCCACGGAGGAAACAGGCTGTGAGGCCCACTGACTTGTTCAAGGTCAGCCTACTGTCAAGAGGAGGAGCCTGAATCCAAGCTGGGGCTGAACCCAGACTCCCGGGGCTGGGGACACCGACGGGAGAGTCACGTGGAGAACTTGGTAAAGGCTGTCGCTGGCCTCCGATGGCCCCAGGAGACCGTGGGCTCAGCCATCACTGCATTCTCAGCACCCACCATGGGGCCCAGCACACCGCAGCCCACAAACACGTTAGGCTGAATCAGATCCAGGATCCACCAGGATCTCAACCCTTCCTCCCATCCCCCCCTCCTCAGCCATTTCCCACCTTCCAAGCTTTCCCAGATGCTGTGCCCTCTGCCTGGAACTCCCTGCCCTCTCCTTTCTACAGTTCAATCTTAGCAGACCTCAGGCCCTACTCAAACACCATCTCTTCCACCACAGTGTTTTCCAGTTGCATGTAACTGTAACAATAACTGGGCATGAGCTAACATGTCACACGTGGCCCAGTGCCAGGAACAGAAGCAGCTCCCATACACGCTAACAACTACCGTCAACGTTATTTTATTGAAATGGGTTTACTGTTAAACCCATTTTATGAATGAGGCATCTGAGTCTCAGAGAGGTCAAGAGACTTGCCCAACATCACACAGGCAAAACTGGGACGTGAACCCAAGCCGGCCTCTGTTCACTGCTCTCTCCTAGCACCTAGAACTTGCCAGAACAGAGAAACGAGCTCGGAAGTATTTGTTGACTCTGCCGGAACATTCCCCACTCAACAGGCAGCTGCGCGGGTTAGAAGTGGCAACTGTTCCCTTCTGTATCCCAGGGCACCCCATGCAGTGCTGGCTCTGAAGAGGAGTGGGTCTCTCACAGAGGAAGGTGTGTTTCAGGGCCAACGTCAAGGCAAGAAGCAAACCCTGAGCTCAGGACGGCCTCCCTGGGCCTCAGTTTCCCCATCTGTAGAATGGGCATAATGTGATAGTGCCCACATCTCACTTGGTGACTAGGGGTCCTCAGGAGATGCTGGTTTTCGTCGTTATCCATCAAAGGGCGGGGGGAGCCTTATAAAGGTAACGTGGCTGTCATCTTGACCTTCAACAATGGTAGAACCCCTGACCTGGGATGTCCCCTCATTTATGGGCCAGTGACATGTGCTGCTAACAGGCCACTGCACCTGGGAAGGGCCCTCGGAGACCAAGTCCAAGCTTTCCATGGGACAGATGAGGAAACTGAGGCTGTGGGAATGAGGAGGAAGCAGCTCGAGGTCCCACAGCCGCGTCGGTGGCCCAGCTCCTCGGAGAGTAGCATGGAGAGAGAAGTCAGTCGGACTTCAGTACCCGGAGGGGAAAACTGTCTCTGCTCTTGGGGTCTGTGGCCTGGAACGCTCTCCCACAGCCCATCCCCCCGACCTGGCCACCTCCTCCTCCCTCACAGGCTCCAACGTCTCCTCCTCCCCAGGCTCCAATGTCACCTCCTTGGGATCCCCCCACAGACAAGTCCAGTCCCCTGCAGTGCGGTCCCCTCCATGACCACCGCTGCCCTCTGCTTAGCACTCCTCTCCACAGCAGTCACTGTGTCACCGTGAAAGGCCCCTTCCACCCCACGCCCCACAGACAGAAACCTTGTTCCCCCCACCCCCCACCCCGCGCCCAGCTCCTGCCTGGCCCAGGTGGATGCTCCAGAAACAAGTGCTAAGTGAATGAGCCCTAAGTGGAAGGTGCCCAAATGGCCACCCAGGAGGCCACCGTGGGCCTGGGAAGGAGGCTGAGGAGGGCAGAGGTTGGCTGGGTCTCCCCATCACCAAGGCAGCTTCGGGGCGAGGAGGTGGGGCCAGGAGGAGCCAGCCGGGATCTCTCAACAAAGCTGCCTTTAAAGCTCTTCTCAGTGAGCAAATATTTAACCACAGCTCAGCGGCCCGGCCTGGCCCGGTGGGGAGGAGCGAGCTTTGAGGCCTGGGGAGGACCTGGGGAGGGAGGGAGATGAAGCGGAGGCACAGAGAAATGCCAAAAAATAAAAAAAAGGCAGACTGCAGACCCGCCCACCAGGGACTGCCCTTTCCTTACACCTCCAGGCCACCCTGGTGGGAGGAAGTCCATTCTCATCTTGACACAAACAGGGAAACAAAAGCCCTGGCAGCCCCTCCCAGCCCCTCCCTCCGCGCCTGGCAGCAGCCCCGTGCCCACAGCCTACAGTTGGAGGCTTGTTCTTGGAGCCCAGAAGCCAGGCGTCCCTGCTCCCTGGGAACACAGACCCAAGCTGGGAAGGCTGGAGAAGGGTTGCCAAGGCCCCCCCCAGCATCCCCCACCCAGGGCTACCAGCCTACCCACACCTACCCTGGGCCCACCTAGGGTGCCCAGCACTGTGCCTGCCATGGAGAGCACCACTTCCGCTCTGGGGAGCAAGTCTCGGGATGGGCTCCCGAGGCTGGTGTCCTGCACCATGCCCTGCCCCGGCCAAGGCCACACCCCAGGCCAACGGCCATGAAGAAGGGATCAAAGGGCCAGTCAAAGGCAGCCAGAAAGACTCTCAGAGCTGCAAGATGCCCCAGGAGGACCAGCCACCTCGTCTGGGCCCACCCCTGCTCAACTTCCCCCCGGCCTCCTGCTCCCAAAGGGAGCCCTGGCTTGGGAGCCAGACAGACGCCAAACTAATCCCAGCTCCCCAGCTCGGTGGTCCAGTGCTCACCTCTGAGTCTCTGTATGCTCCTGAGTGCCCTGGGGACAGTTAGCTTCCCCCTCAAGGGGCTGTCGTCATCAGGATGGGCACAGAGGTGGCTGATCTCTGACACGATTTTGTAAACATTAACCTCCATCCCCCTCATACTTAGTCACCCATTTCTGTTGACTTCTCAGCAACATTCCTTACTTCCATTCCTTTCTTTTCATCCTCGCCACACCCAATGAATCTGATCCCTCACGACATGGGGCCTAGCCACCTGTGAAAACTGTCCCGGAGCCATAGGACAGCATCCCCTTGCGTGGTCGCCAGGTGTTCCTCAGCACACGCCTGCTCTCATGCCAAAGCACAGAGCACCAAGGCTGGAGTGGGGACCCAGGGCACCCTGCCATGGCACACTCACCTTGCCAGGCCCAGCAGGGGCCTGGATCCCTGTCCTGGGCCTGTTAGAACACCCACCACCAACTTTCCCCTCAGCGCCCAGACTGGTGATCAACCTTGAGACGCCCAGGCAGAACTTGCTGACTGAGCCCTTCCTCCACGACCAGCCCAGTAGGCAGCATCACCACTACCCCAACCAGCCACCACAAGGAAGGAGCTCGGGACAGGACACAGGCCGAAATCCATGTCCTCCATCAGCCAGCTCAAGGTCAAGCAAAATGGCCGCTGGGGGCAGAGCCAAGGTCAGGTGAGGATCTCAGGGGCTGTATCGTACCAGACAAGAAAGGCTTCACGTTCCCCTCCTTCATTTACCAACCACTGAGCGCTGGGTATTCAGGAGTGAGCTAGATGAACTCAGTCCCTGCTGTCTAACGACGGAGACAGACTGT
Organism: Equus quagga; assembly: GCF_021613505.1. Lineage (NCBI taxonomy): Eukaryota > Metazoa > Chordata > Mammalia > Perissodactyla > Equidae > Equus > Equus quagga. The sequence goes on from NC_060267.1 coordinate 88,706,940, forward strand.
CAACAGAACCTACAATGGGGGCCGGCCCAGTGGCACAGCGGTTAAGCTCGCACATTCCACTTCAGCGGCCTGGAGTTCGCTGGTTTGGATCCCGGGTGCGGACCTACACACTGCTTGGCAAGCCATGCTGTGGCAGGCGTCCCACATACAAAGTAGAGGAAGATGGGCATGGATGTTAGCTCAAAGCCAGGCAAAAAGAGGAGGATTGGCAGCAGTTAGCTCATGGCTAATCTTCCTCAAAAAAAAGAACCTACAATGGGTATGGTAAATCTCTGTCTGGGGGCAGCATGGGAAGTCACAGGAACCCAGAGGAGAGGCGGCCAACCCAGCCAGCAGGGTCACGGGAGACTTCCAGAAGGAGGTGGCACCTGAGACATGAAGAGATGCCAGCCAGGTGGAGGAAGAAGAGTGTGCCAAGCAGAACACCAGGAAATGCACAGATTCGGACATGCGAGAAAACATTAATGCATTCCACAAATATTTAGGAGTACCTTCTACGTCAAGAAGAAGGTTTTCACAAAGCAGAGTAGTGTTGAGGTTCTGGAATCAGATCTCAGTTCAAATACTAACCCCACCACTCAAGGGCTGCAGGACTTTAGGCGTGTGACTCAATTCTCTCTGAACCTCAGTTCCCTCAGCTGTAAAATGGGAGTAACAGCAGTACCCCCCTGGTCTGGTTGCCATAAGGATTCAATGAAATGAGGAAATGCACAGAGCCTGAGCAAACGGGGGCTTGCATTATCGGTGATAAGGACCACTAATCAAAAGGAGCCCCATGTGCCCAAGTGCTGGGGGCCGGTGAGTGGGTGGGTGGGCAGCAAGCCTTTCACAAGCCCAGGGGTCCCAGTGTGTCCACCTGTGCTAATGGCAGTTTTCTGTGATATGTTTCAGGTCACAAAATGGGGACCAGCAAAGGGGAATGAGAACAGCCTGCTCTCAGCCCAAAGCGCAGGGCACTGGTCCCTCAGTGGGCCCCTCGGGGGACAGGAAGGTAACACACTTGGGGTCCAATCTTTCTGGGCCCTCATCCTTCAGGGGTTAACTCATCATAAAGGGGAAGTGGAGAGAGAAACATCAATGAAGATGCTGAAAGCAAGCACCCCACAAACCACATGCCACTAAACCTCGGCCGACCACAGCCCCTCCGCTTGGTGGCACAGCAGGTGAGTGAGTTCCTTGTCTCTCTGAGCCTCCACTTCCCACAGGTCCAGAGTGGACAAGGCTAAGGACGAGGCTAGATGGGAAAGTGCTTTGAATTCCACAGGGCAGGGACACATGTCTTGCTCTCCTGGTATCTTGTATTTATATCTCTCTTTTTTTTTTTCTTGTCTTATTGCATTGACTAAGACATCCAGATCAGTGCTAACGAAAATACCTTTAGGGTCTCAACATTGAGTTTGCTCAGGCTTGCTCATTATGTGACAAATGATGCTGGAAAGGGGCTGCTGAGGGAAAGGTAGGGAGGCCTTAGTTCTTCCCCTAAAGCAAAACACTTGGATAATTCCTCAGGGAAAATAGATGCCAGGGAAACCTGGCCATAGCCAGCCTGGGCCAAACTGGAGCCTGTTCTTAAATGATCCACCAAAGACGGACAGAACTCCAGAAGGCTTTCTGTCTCAGATGCCCAGTGTGGGGCAGGTGGCCCTAGGAGGTAGAGAGTCCCCATCACTGGAGGTATACAAGCAGAGGCTGGATAGCAAATTGGCAAGGAGGCTGTGAAGAAGATTCTGCCCCAGGGGAGAGGTTGGCAGTAAAAACACAAACTTTGGAACCACACAGACCTGGCTCTGCTATTGACCATGACTTCCCAAGCCTCAGTTTCTTTATTCATCAAATGGAGAGAAACATAGTACACACGTCGAATTGGTGTGAGGACTAAACAAGAACGTGTGAGAAGCGTTCGGCACTCTGCCTGATTGTTGGTGAGAGCCCAATACATGCCAGCTGCTGTTCTCATAAGAACCAACCACTAATTAGTGCCAGTTGCTGTGGCCCACCCCTAACGGAAAAGGGCTAAACCCCGAGACACAAATCCTACACATTTCACGAGCCAAGTGCTCTCTGACACCAACATCCTTTTCACTACGGCCAAGTCAGGCTTCTTCCCAAGCTGTCCCGGGACCCAGACTTTCCCCTGCCTGTCCATCTCACACGCACGCATGCACACACACACGCATGCACACACACTGCTGCCTGCAGTGCTGGCTCCCTGAGTCCTGACGGGAAGTGGGGGGTGGGGGGCAACATCAGGGAGGGAGAAGCAAGGGGAGATGGGGTAGGTGGGTGGGCCAACATGAAAATTCACTCATGTGCTTGCTACTGGGCCCAAGCAGATCCAATACCAGGCCGGAACGCCAGGGACCCTGGGCATGGCAATCAGGTTAGTGAAGGGGGCAGAAATTTCCTTCAATGCCTAGAACCAGTAAACCTCCCAGTTTTTGCTGGAGAGGCTTTATGCAGATAGAAGATGCAAAGTTTATTCAAATAACAAGACTCCCCATGACCTGCCCCTCTGAGCCAGCGGAGGACGCCACTGCCCCACCCTTGGGTCACCAGCTGCAGGTCTCGTTGGTCTCCAGCAGGGGACAGAACGGGAGAGCCAGGAACGAATGCCCTCGGAGGCCCTGCTAGCCTCACATTCCTTGCTCCAGGTGCCTGCATGACCCCCATCTGTGCTTCCCCATCTTGGGAAACTCTGCTCTCAGCCAGCAGGCCTAAGTGCCGTGTCTGCTTCCCTGGGGGCCCTAGAGGGCGAATGGGGATGGGCTCCCTGTCTCCCTGGGCAGTGATGCATGGATTCCAGGCACACATTCCAGGTGGTCACGCGGGGTTAAGAGCGCTAGGCCCCAAGTCAGGGCACCTGACTGCCACTGGGTCACCTTGGACAAGTCCCTCACTGTGCCTGGCTCTCTGTCCCTTGTCTGTCCAGGGAAGGGGCTGGACTCTATTGTGCTGGACCCTCAAGGCCCTGACGCCCTCCAACCATGATATAAGATAGCGTGTGCCCTCCCCAACACAGGACCACATTGGTGGGTGCCAGAGGAGCCCACCGTCCAGGCTTGATCAAATTGGTCCAAGTTCCACCTGTCAGCCTGGGGCACTGAAAGTGACCCCTGACGGTCACTGTCCCCACTCGGGTCAGAACCCTCTGTGAGTCATCAGCAAACCCTGCTTTAATAATTAACTGTTTAGGGTCCATTTCCCCCATGAGGACAAGGACCCTGTCTGTCTCATTCATGACATATCGTCAGCACCCAGCACAGCACCTCCACATCAGTATCTGTCCCCGACTGCGAGCTAACACAAGAGCACCTCAATCCAGTCTCCCAGGCATCTGAAGACGCAGGGAGAGGATGGGGCTTTCCCAGAAAGGCCAGCTCAGGCCTGGGGACAGACCCTTCTCAGCCCCAGGCGGACAGTGCTAGCCAGGGGCTCTCCAATCCCAGCAGGCTGCTTCCTCCACAGGTGGGGCCGGGTCGGGAGCTGGCCTGACAAGCCCAAGGTCACACTTCAGCAGCAAAAAAGGTCGCCACCCCGTCATGCAAACCGAACCGTCACCTAAGCTTGGGTCCTCAGTTTCCTCTTCCGGCAGATTCTGTCAAATGATACAGCACCTGCAAAGGGCCTGGGAAATTGGAGCTGGGCAGGCCCTGCGCTTGAGCCTGTTCTGCCCCTTCGGGCTGGCGCAGGGGTGGGGGAGGGGCATGCCCAGGGGCAGGAGGTCTGGGTCTGCCGGACTCTCAGACGCGGCAGGCACAGCCCCCTGCTTCCACGTCCCCCATCAGAAGACGACCCCACCCCCACAAAGGGACAGATGTCCCAGCACTTTGAAAATCAGCTTCCCAAGGCTTGTGCACATGAGGGAGCTGCTGCTACAGCCAGCAAGAACCACGGCAAACCCACCAATTTCTGGGACATTCTGGTTCCCCTCAACACCTGTGATCTCTGGGCCTCGGGCCTTTGCAGAGCCACCCTCTGCCATGACCCTCGCATCCTCCTTCACCCTTTGGGTCTCACTTAGACACCCCCTTCTCCAACAAGCCTTTGCTGACCTCCAAGCCTGGGTCAGTGCTGCCCTCTGGGCCCCCAGAGACGCCCTTACCTCCCACCTCAGCAGGGGCCCCTGTGCTGGGTCATCCTCCCAGAAAGGGGTCCTTGAGAGGGTGAGGACCATGGCTGCCTCCCCATCCAGCCCCCCAGTCCCACTCATGACCTGGCACTGAGCAGGCTCTCAAACAATGGTGCAATCAATGGGTTAACCCCACAGCAATGATTCGGGTTGTCCAACTGGGCACCGCTTCCAACAATGAAAAATAGAAACTCAAGTGGCCAGCAGCAGGGGTTTGGCTGAGCAAGTTAAAATGCAGACAACTGGGGCATAATGGAATATTCTGCTGCCCTTCAACACGCTGCAGGGGGTCGACACTAGGCAGCTGCCCACAAGCCACTGTTGATTATACATCAGGAAAATGCCTAAAAGGCACTATTTCTGGGCGGTAGGATTATTGGTGGTTTTCACTTTCTTATTACTTGTCTATATTTTCTAATAGTTCTTTGATCTTTAGATATTGTTTATGTAACAACAACAACAATAAAAGGGGGAGCTCTGGGAAAGCCAAGCCTCTGGGGGCTGAGGACCTGATCTATGAGAGATGCTAGGAGATGGGAGCCACTGCAGGTCTGAGGGGGAGGTCAGAGCTCATCGCCGAGGGACCTGACCTAATACCATCTTGTCACTCAAGTCCAGGCTGCCTGGGCACCTCCAGGAGGGAGGCCCTGACCTGGGTGGGGGCACTCGACCCCAAGAGCAGAAACTCTTGAGAGTTCACATGGCTTCATCATAAAGCTCACAATGCTCTCAGAGGTAGTTATGGCCATCCCCACTTTACAGATGGGGAAACGGAGGCACAGAGAGCTGAGGTCACAATAAAGACAGGCAGAGGGGAAGCCCTGAGCACTGCAGAAAGGGGTCCTGGAGCCCAGCCTTCTGCCTCATATGCCTGCAGCAGCCACGCATATCACCCAGGGGGCCAGGAACATGTTCTGGCCGGAGCAGTGAGCCACCTGGCCTCTAACCTAAGGGCTAGAGAACTGGTGGGTCGTAGATGCTCCCAGCTGGACAAGAATCCACTCACTCTCACCACCCCACTGTCCCCCACACGCCCACCTCCACTGCCTGGCACGGAGAGAGACTCCATATTACGGAATCAATCCACCATCTCTGGCTTGAACCGCCCCCCCAGATTCATCCATCCATGGCCACAGGTGCCTCCTGGGCCAGGCACGGAGTAAGCACCCAATGCATGTTTGTTGCTATTCTCACCCAGAGTGGCAGAGGCGAAATCGTCTTTCTAAAGTCCAGCCAGCAAGTCTCGATGAGAAAGGGCTCCCCACTCCCTAATTCCTTTGCCAGGCATGCGAGCCTGCCCCTCTGTCTCTGGCCACAGTCCCCATGGCTCCCCTCCACACACAGGGAACTCTGTGCCAGGCCACTCCCCCACCTGCCTATAGCCCAACTCTAGGGGCCAAAATCCATCCTGTCCTTCGAGACTCAGCTCAAACACCCCCACTTCCAGAATCCTCCCTGCTCTCTCCCTTTCTCCAAGCCCGCTCTGTGCTTCGCAACCCCTGGGGCTCTCACCAGGCCATGGTGGCTCAGATTCTGGAGTCAGACAGAAGAATCAAACTTTTCCCCAAAATATGGTCCATACGACTATTCTTTTTTATTTAAAATATTTACCATGAAAAAGAAAAGAGAGAATGAAGACTGAAGAAAAAATTTAAATAATCCATGAATCTACCACCCAAAAAAAAATCTCTATTAACATTTTGACAAGTTTCCTTCCATATTTTTTCTACATCTGTACAGACATATCCACTCGGGGACACACAGAACTACATCTTCACTTTTTACTTTTCTTTTTTTTTTCCTGAGGAAGATTAGCCCTGAGCTAACTACTGCTAATCCTCCTCTTTTTGCTGAGGAAGACTGGCCCTGAGCGAACATCCATGCCCATCTTCCTCTACTTTATATGTAGGATGCCTACCACAGCATGGGTTTTTGCCAAGCAGTGCCATGTCCACACCTGGGATCCGCACCTGGGATCCGAACCAGCGAACGCCAGGCCGCCAAAGCGGAACGTGCGCACTTAACCGCTGTGCCACCGAGCCGGCCCCTTCACTTTTTTTTTTAAATTTTCTCCCCAAAGCCCCCCAGTACACAGTTGTATATTCTTCGTTGTGGGTCCTTCTAGTTGTGGCATGTGGAACGCTGCCTCAGCGTGGTTTGATGAGCAGTGCCATGTCCACACCCAGGATTCGAACGAACGAAACACTGGGCCGCCTGCAGCGGAGCATGTGAACTTAACCACAGGGCCAGCCCCAGGCGGCTTCACTTTTAATCGCTACATATTATGCCACTGAACACCTCCTACTGACACACATTGTTTCCCTTTTAGGTTTTCCTGTTCTAAGTGATGCTGTAATGTAACAGAACCACCTGGCCACATTCAGGTAAATTCCCGGCGTGGTGCTTCGGGCCCCCTTTCTGCTGTTGCTCCCATGGGTGGTGGCGACCGGGGAAGGACCACACTCCTTGCACAGCCGTTTCCCGCCTGGCCTTTAGAAGGACCCACTGCTTTAGCCACAGGAGCCTCTGTACCCCACATTGCTGCCTAGGCATGCACAAAGAAAGGATTTTGGGGGGTACAAGCCCAGATCAGCACTGCAGTTACACCGTCCCCAAGGCTTGTGTCCGTCGTCCTAAAACCCAGGTGACAGCCCTGGCCCTGTGTGGGGCCAGCAGCAGGATCCCGGCCTCTGTCACAGCTCCCCTCCCAGACGGGCCCGTTGTCCTAAGAAGGAACTGAAGGACCAAGAGGGGAGGGGACTTGGGCTCACCGTCCCACCCACTCAGAGGACCCTGGGCAACTCCCCTGGCCACCAGGAGCCTGTTCTTCACCTGTGACAGGAGGATGAACAGGTATTGCTGAGCCATCGTACGGCGGTGCCCCACACGGGCCTGGCGCAGGGCCCACACGTGCAAGCTCTCTGGGAGGGTGGTCATTTAGTCACAGCGATCTGTCCTCTGCTAATTGTCTAATTAATGACCTGCTGGTAACCCTTTGTTCGATGTGGCTCTTCTGCAGAGCCCTGAGCCCTACGTGGGCAGGGCCTGGGCAGGCTTGGTGAGGGTGCCGAGCACACAGTGGGCCCTCAGTCAACGTGTGCTCCTGTGCCTGACACACAGGGAGTCAGTAAGGATGACAAGATGAGGACCCAGGTGTCCCTGTCACGCTAGGGGCTCCGTCCTGGAGGCCCAGCACCTGGAGCTGCAGAGGGGGAAGGTCAGCCTGTCCAAGAGCGAGTCCCCAGGCCCTGCCTCTCCCGGCCTCACCCTCGGGGCTCAAGGACACGAACAAAAGCTCAAAGCCAGTGAGTCAGACTGAGAGGAATACACGCCCGGAGGAAGGGGAGGAAGGAAGCCGTGCGCCACTGCACGTGCGTGCTCGGTGCCTGCGGTCTCAGACCCGGTGGGGCCCCAACCACTCCTTCCAGACCCGAAGAGGGGAAGTCAGAACCAGCCTGCACCTGCCCGGCCCCTCTGCACCCCCGACGCACCCCACGCACCGACCAGACCCTTCCTCCAAGCAGCTTCGGGTCCCTCCGCTGCAAGAACATGAACCTTACAAGACATTCATCCATTCATTCACTAGTGAGGAATTAAAACAATTTAAACTAATCAATGTTAATTACAGCTATTGATACTTGAGCATTTTCTCTGTCCAGCACTGTGTTAAGCAGGCATAAAGGCAGATTATAAACACACATAATGTCACTTAACCTTTACGACCCAGGGAAGCATTATTATCATTCCCATTTGACAGCTGATGAAACTAAGACATAAAAACCCAAAGTGAACTGTCCTGGGGGCACTTAGCCAGCAGCTGGTGAAGCAAGCTCTGACCTGTGAGCCCCGCTGTCCCCCTCAGGGGAGCCCACAGTGACCGAGCCCTCATGGTCCTCCTATCGTTGAGATCAGAACTACAACCTTGTGAGGAGGGGGGCCAGCCGTCCACTGCAGGGGAGGCCCAGGGAAGATTGTTCCTGAATGCAGGGGTCAGTCCACAGGGCCTGCAGGGCCTTCCAGGTCTGGAATTTGACCCAGAGGGCCTTCCAGAGGCTCTCATCCAACCCCTTCATTGAACCGTGGGGGAAACTGAGGCCCAGAGTAGAGGCTCGACCAAGCTCCCATCCACAGAGCCGGACTCCTCAGAAGCCACAGAGGGGACTCAGGAAGAGAGGGAAGCAAGGAGTTCTGCCCCTAATGGCACAGGGAGTCCTCTGGGTCCCACCCCGGGGGGCTCCAGGCCAGACCAGCAGCCGGGCCCCCAGCCTGCGGGGCAGGCCCCAGAAGCGGCTGCTCTCAGATTCTGCCACGATCCCAACAGGAAGACAGGAAAGCTGAGCTGGGCAGCCGGCTGCAGCCTGACTTGGATGGGAAGTTTGGTCCCCCCGGAGGAGGCAGACTCTAGGGTCGCTGAGAAAGTGACCCTTCTGCTCTGAGAGAGGTGCCCGCCTCTGGCCAGAAAGAAATGAAGGGTTTCTGAGGCCCTAGCTGGCCTCGGTCCGGGTGAGAGAAAGGGCTCCCTGTGTTCAACTACTTGGCTCAAATCACCCCCACCCTCACCACCCTCCTTGAGAGACGGGCTCACCCCCATTTTAGAGGCGGGGAACTGAGGCCCAGAGAGGAGACCCTTTGACCAAAGTCACACAGGGAGCCGTGACTGTGCTGGGCTGAGCCTGGAGGGGACTGAGCAGCGGCCACGTCAGGGGGTCGGGCCCCACTCCATCCTCTCCCCTCTCCTCTTCCTGGCAGCCTTAAATATGGGAGTGCGTGGGGCTGGCCCCGTGGCCGAGTGGTTAAGTTCGTGCGCTCCGCTGCAGGCAGCCCAGTGTTTCGTTGGTTCGAATCCTGGGCGCGGACATGGCACTGCTCGTCAGACCACGCTGAGGCAGCGTCCCACATGCCACAACTAGAGGAACCCACAACGAAGAATACACAACTATGTACCGGGGGGCTTTGGGGAGAAAAAGGAAAAAATAAAATCTTAAAAAAAAAAAATAATAAGTTTGAATTAAAAAAAAAAAATATGGGAGTGCGGGTGGGAGGGGAGTCTAGTTTTGGCTTTTTTAATGCACCACAACACCTCAGTGTCTGCGTGTGGACAGGCCCAGGCTGTCTCCTCAGACACAGGCCTATCTGTGAGGCCAGCACAGGGTGCTTCTCTCTCACGGAGGGCTTGTTTGTTTACTCAGTTTTCAAAATTATAACCTTCACAGCCCCACCCAGGCCACTCACTCCTTCCCCGACCGGTCTTTGCTGTCTGGGGCTGTCCATGGGGCAGAGGGGTGGACAGGAAGTGGGGAAAAGGGCTTTGTGCTGGGGTCTGGGCCCTGGGTGTCCGTCCCAGCTCTGCAGCCTCTGAGACCCTGGGGATGTCCCCTCCTCCTCGTGGGCCTCAGTTTCCCCAGAAATGAAATAGAGGAGGGGATCGGTGAGATGATTGCAAAGGGCCCTCCTGGCTGGGAGGGAGAAGGGTCTGGGCCAGAACAAGAGAAGCAGCCACTGCCCATCAGCAAGCTCCAAACTCAGCCAGCGGCAGCCGTGGCCCGAGCAGACCGCAAGGAGGCCACAAACACACCTTCCACACGAGGCGCGGCTCCGTGGCCCAACAAGGCCAGACTCCCCAAAGCTTGAGCTCTGTTCTCTTTTCATCCCTTCCCACCCCTCCACCCCCTGCAGGGAACACTTCCAAAAAACAAAGAAGAAAAGCAAAAACAAAAAGTGAAACAGAAGTGCAATTGTCAACTCACTCCCCCTCCGGACATCCAGATGGTCCCTAAAATCCCTGGCGGGCCAGGGCAAATGACACAGCTCCCCCAGGACACAGCTCAATGCAACTGCCATCGACCAAGCACCTTCCAAGCGCCAGGAACTACTGCCTCCCAGAATCTCCACACCCTTCGGAGGCAGGCATCACCGTCCCATTTAACTGACAGCTGAGGCTCCAAGGGGAGCGAGTAACTTCAGCTGAGGCTCCGAGGGGGTGAGTAACTTGCACAAGCCCGGAGGCCCCTTGGTGGCAAAAGCCAGCTGCCTCCCAGTCACCGCCAGACAGGCTGCCTCTAGAGTTAGGTTGACCCAGTGTTTAAAACCATCTTGCACTCAGGAAAATATAAAGATCCACTGTCTTTGTAACACGAACCACATCACATCCAGCTTGATGGAACCTTCTTGGCTGGCGTGAGTCCCACGAGATAAGGGCTTGTGTCACTACTTCATCCCCACCATCCAGCCCAGGCCTGGCCTCAGACAGCTTTCAGAGAGAGCCCTTCCTTCCACAGCAAGATGGCATCATGCAATAACCATCTGCCGGCCATCTGCTCTGTGCCTTCCATGCATACCAAGGCCCACAGGCTCCCAAGAGGCCAGAGCTAGAAGGGCACTAGAGATTGTCCTAGTGACCCATTGCACAGATGGGCAAAGCGAAGCCAGAGAGCAAGAAGGACTTGCCAAAGGTTACCTGGCACCAGCCCTGAGGCTCTCCCCTCCCAGCCTGCACCCATAAGTGGCTCCCGGCAGGTGGGGTGGATTAGAGGTGGGTAGAGCACAAGAAGGTAAGTAGTTTCCTGCCGGAGGGACTCCTCTTCTAAAAGATTCTGGCTTGACAACTCAGCTGGACACAAACAGCTCTGTTCTGCATGGAGTGTTGGGTGGACAGACGGCAGCTGCAATTGGCTTGGCCTCAGATGTGTGGGTGGAAAAGCGGGGTTCACACTTTGCAAACCACAATTCATTCTTCCTCGGCCTCTCCTGGATGACCAGTGACCCACTGGAGCCCCCGCCCCTGCACATGGACCCTGCATGCAGCGCCCCAGCCCACGCCCTGCACTTTTGATCCCCCTGAGAGGAGGGACCCCCTTGGCCAACGTGCTATCATGGACTATACACAACAGTAAGGACTAATGATGACAGGAGCCAATGCCTTCTTAAACACAGAGCTCTGCCCTCATCATCTCATCCATCTCTCACAACAGCCTAGCAGGTCTGGGCTCCTATTATGCCAACTTCCAGATGAGGAACCTGAGAACCGGAGAAGGAAAGGCACCTGCCAAATATCAAGAGACTGGATACAAATCTCAAACCAGGTCCTCAGAACCCAGGCCTGGCCCTCTTCCCACTCCGCCTGGAAGGGAAGAAGGTTCTCATATTCAGAGCTGCCTAGGAAGGGAGTGAGGCTCCTGTCATCGGAGGAATGGGAGCAGAGGCTGCAGGACCACTGGTTGCCTTAATAAAACAATCTATGGGGTCCATCAATCCCACAGGGCCTAGGAGAACAGAAACCAGATCTCCCCAACCTCACACATCACGGTCACTGGGGCCTGGCTTGTGCCATCACCCCTGTACACACACATACCTCCCCTGACTGTCCCCTCCCCCAGCCACACCCGTCCAAGCCTGCTCTCACCACTGGGCCCCCCTCCTCTCATCCACCCTCCTAGGCCTCCCCAGACATTCAGAAAAGTCCCCTCCTCTCCAAGGCCAGCCTCTGTGGCTCCCTCCACTTCACCCATCCCGCCCTCACCCACTAGGCCAGTTCCCCTGTCACACTTCCCCACAGAAGCTTGGCCCCTTGAGAACACCCCTCACCCTGCGGCGGGAGAGCCGGCCAGGAAGCGCCACGTGGGCAGGGGCCACGTAGGCCTCTGCATCAGTGTGTTCCTGGAGCCTAGTACAGTGCCTGGGGCACAGCAAGTGCTCAATAACTATTGACTGAAAGAATAAAAGGAAGAATGACCAAGTGTGTCTGGGGCCAGGGCTTGTCAGAGCCCTGGAGGGTCTCACAGGCATGCAGAGTGGGACCCTCCACCTCAACTTCCAACATCCAAACCCATCCAGCCCTGCCTTTGGAAGGCACCTTGAGACACCTAGGAGACGGTTTTCAGAGGCAGAAAACTCCCATGAGTAGATATTGGTCCTGGGGTCACAGACGGGGAGAAAAGGCACAGAGAGGCACAGCCATTGGTCCAGAGACACACAGCAAACAAGCAACAGAATCAGGCTCAAAACCTGAAAGTCTAGTTCTGGACAGGTAACCAGGCAAAGGGGGCACGTTCCCATCTGTCTTTTCGCCTGTTTATCCTCCGTGCCCTTCCCAGCGCCAAGCAGAGTGGACGATGCTGTTGAATGACTGATGTGTACCCTGTCTCACCGCCCTCCAGGTGCCGACTGGCTGCCATAGGCGCCCAGGGCCATGGCTGGTGCTCCTCAACCTGGAGCATGCCAACTTCCCGGAGCACATGGCAGGGGGCAGGGGGTGCCTGAGACCACAGGACAGAGCTGAAACATCTCCGTCCATGAAGTGCCAATCATCGCAGCCACCACTCACTGTCTTCTCCCCAGCCTGGTGCCGCACATCCAGGGCCTGTCACTCGTGATCCTCACGCCCTGAGAAGCCAGTACTGTCATCCACTTTCACAGAGGACACTGAGGCTCAGAGAGGCTGACCGACTTGCCCAAAACACCAGTCCACCGGGTGGCAAAGCAGGGACTCAAATCCAGGCAGTCTGACTGCAGAGCCTTGCCCCAAACCTCTGGACTCCCTGCTTCTTCCAACTCCCCATCCACTGTGTCCACAGGCAGGTCCTCTCACCTCTCCGGGCCAGCACATCTCCAAACCTGGCCTGTTCCCAGGGGGTGGAACCAGGTGCCCTGCAGAGGTGGGCACTTCCTGTCCTTCCAGTTTTAAAATATGTGAGATCAGTAAGATTGCAGCCTTCCATGACTCAGGCCGTAAGATTCAACCAAGACGGGGGCACGACTCTGCTCCACCCTCCAGGGTTTTAAACCTAGGCCTCTGCCTTCATCTTTCCTTAAAACTCTGCCCAGCCCTGTCTAGAGAAAAACTCTTCTTCCTCAGGCCGGGAAGCAGATGGGGGGTGGGGCAGGGGGATGGGAAAAGCAGCTCAGGAATTTCTGCAGCCACAGGACGATGCTGTGAGGAGACCCAGGGTGAAGTGAGTCATGAGCTCTGCTCTCGGAGGAGGAGGGGGCGCTGGGAAGGAGAGCAGAACTGGCCAAAGGGAGACTGGAGTCTCAGACTGAGTAATGACGAGAGGGATAGATTTGTGCAACCTATGTACCGTACGGAGCCTCCGACACACCCAGCTCAGTTCCCACTCGGCTCCTCCCCACCCCCAGGCCTCCTCCTCCTCCCCTGACCCTTTCCCCTCCCCACCTGCCTCTCTTTGGGGCCTTTTCCCTGTTGTCCCCCTGCCCACTCCCAACATCGGGATCTGTGCAGTCACAGTGGAGCATGGTTTTTACAGCTAAGGCCTTGGACTCCCCAGTCTGGGCCTGCCACTGACCTGCTCTGCTCCCACCTCTAAAAGGTGGGGGACGGGCATGGAGGGTGAGGATTTAATGAGGTAATACAGGCAAAGGAAGGCGTGGCACAGAGTAAGTGCTCAGTTAAATGATGCCCAATCATACAGGTATTGCTCAGAGCCTGATCGGGCCCTCCCTACTCCATCAGCCACCATCCTCACGCAGGAGACTTATCATTGCAGCCCCTGCAGGCCACAGGCTGGGGAAGCAGCTGGATGTACGAGGTCACACACCCAGAGGCCACGGTCATCAGTCCATGTCCCCAGCTCACAGGCAGCCTCTTTGAGCCCACTCCCCCCTGGAAAGAGGCTCAGAGGTGTCCGGGGCTCCCAGAAGGAGCCTCCCGGGAAATGCCCAGGTCCATGGAAGCAGGCCAGGGGGCACTGGCCGGAGGGCAAGAGGATGAGTGTGTCTCCAGCAGGGAAACTGACCAGAGCAGGAAAGGAAACAAACACAGAACCTCGTTTGCCCCTGAAATCCACTGTCCAGTCACAGCAGAGCGCAGTGATGTCCAGCACGGGGTGGGGGGGTGGTAAGAAAAGGTCTGCGTGGATGCAGAATGAGATGCGACCTTTGGGGATGCTTCCAGGAAGGTTCTAATGACCTGGGAGAAATGCTTATTAGAAACCGTTTAGTGAAAGAAGCAAGGCACAAATTGAGTCATGGTCTCAGCAACGTATAACAATAAACACGGAACGGAAATACCACTGAAAAATACAGTGGTTACTGCAGGACGGCGGTGAGCGATTCCAAGTCTTGTCTCTAAACTCCATTCCTCAGGAGGCAGGAGGGAAGGCCACGGCCCGGTTTGGGTTTAGAAAGTTCTCTCTGGCTGTGTGTGTGGGAAGCACGGAGCGGTGAGGCGGGAAGGATGGAGGGGTGAGGCGGGAGGCAGCTCCGAGCAGGCAATGCCAGAGCTCAGGCCTGGGCAGTGGGAAAGGAACAGTGAGGCTGGATGGAGGGGGAGGGCAGGGTCAACGCCAACAAAAGCATGTTATGTAAGACCGACACAAGAGCGGAGCAGAATCCCCAGACGCTTCACCCCCAGGGGCCGACCCAGACCCTGGCTAAGGGCAGCAGCCCAGGCGAGGCCGGGCACTGCTTCCGGCCAGCCTGGTCTCTCTGCAAGACCCAGGGCAGCAACTAGGAAGGCCAGTACCAGGGTGGGGGGTGGCGGAGAGCAGACACCTCATCCCTTCATTCCTGGGGCCTCTAGCCACTTCCCAAAAGTGGAAAGGTAGGCTTTTAAAATCAGTTTGGATGGGGCCGGCCCATGGCCAAGTGGTTAAGTTCACACACTGCACTTCGGTGGCCCAGGGTTTCACCGGTTTGAATCCTGGGCACGGACATGGCACCACTCATCAGGCCATGATGAGGCGGTGTCTCACATGCCACAACTAGAAGGACCCACAACTAAAATATATACAACTATGTACTGGGCTTTGGGGAGAAAAAGGAAAAATAAAATCTTAAAAATAAAATTAAAAGCAATAAAATCAGTTCAGAAAAAGGTATTATTTGTTTTGCTCCATAAATAAACAAGATACCCTTTTTCTCCTGTCTGATGGTCAACAGGAGACAATACTCAAGCCTGAGGTGCTAGTACTGACGTACTGACGGGAGGGAGGGTCAAATGTCTTCAGCCTTTTCAGAGGCTAATGGTCAATACATCAAAACGTGACTCAGGAGTTCTGATTTGAGGCCTCTGATATGGAACCTGGGGCGGGACCCGTGCAACCAGGTTCAGGGAGCACCGTGAATACTAGTGATGGAAACAACCCGAAAGTCCGTGCCGAGGGGTCTGGGTAAATAACCTGCGCCGTGCACAGAGAGAAAACCCACCAAGAGGAGGAGGAGGCAGCCTCGTGTTCTGACACGGAAAGACGGTCACACTATACGGAGTGAAAAAAGCAAACCACAGAAAGATATCATGGGACCTCTTTTTATAAACAGAGCCACATGCCCGTGTACACAGAGATGTAAGTTTGGAAACAGTGACACACCAAACTGGAGTGATTTCTTCTGGGCAGTGGGACTGGAGGGAGGGGGCCCTCACTGTTTTACTTTCCACTCCTGAACTGTTGGTGTGTGCGTTACTTCCGCAATCAGTCAACACGAGCCATGGTTGCCTCGAGCTGGGAAAACGGGAGTGACTCCTTATGGGCAGAGGGCTTCTTTCAGGGGTAATAAAAAGGTTCTAAAAGTAATTGTGGCGATGGTTGCACAACTCTGTGAATATACAAAAAAAAACAACATTGAATTGTACACTTAAAGTGGGTAAATTGTCTAGCAGGTGAATTATGTCTCAATAAAGCTGCTCCTTAAAAAAACAATTAGCAAGAGGAAAGGTGAGCCCAGGAGAAGAGAGGTACTGGCAAACTCCTTCACCTGCCCTCTCAGGTAATAAACCATAGGGCGTATGGCAGGGGCGGGGGAAGGCATGGTTCCTTGGCCCCCACAATTTCACCCTGGTCAACAGAATTTCTGGACTAACAGCTGAGTCCTTCAAGGTTGTCCTAGAGGCAGAAGAGCCCCCCAGGCAATGCCAGGTTTCCTCAAGGGCACAGCATCCAACGCCTACTTACGCACCTTGAGCAACCATGAGTTTACTCCCTCATGGTTTATGTGGCTCAGAACATACACAAAGAACCCCTCATACAGTGTGGACATGGACCATCCAGACTTCCACTCACTCGTCATAGTCCTGTCCTCTAGGCCAGGTGGAAGGTGTAGGTTGGTGTCACCCCCTCACCTCTCCACATCCTAGTTCCTTCCTAGTCATATAGGTCCTCTGGGCCTGCTCCAGACAGCTCACATCCATCTCATATGTTTGCCAACGCAGAAGGCACAGTCATCAGGGTTTCTAAGACCTCAGGTGGATGCTTGCATCCAGGGAACCAGCATCCACCCTGCCCCACAGGACTGGAGAAACCTCAGAGAAACAGGACCTAAACCACAGCCCCAACTGCCTCCTTCAAACTCCAACACCTGACCACTCTCTCCCCCACCAGAGAGTCAACAGCAGAGAGCAAATGAGAATTCTCAATAACAATAGCAATTGTTGGCGAGCACTCACTTTGCCCCAAGCACTGGGGTGAATTTCTTACCAGCATTATCTCATCAATTCCTTGCACCAGAGCCTAGCAGGAAGCTACTATTATTCCCATTTTATAGATAAGAAAATTAAGATTAAGATGTTGGCCCAAGGTCACGCTAGCTAACATACTATGGAGTCAATGTTGGGACCCTGAGCTGGCCCAAGTCTGGAGGAGATTTGTGGGAAAAATTTGGTATTGTCAGGCCCTCAGAACCAGAAAGGACATCAGCCATCAGGTAATACACCTCCTTCAATTCACAGCTCGGGAAACTGAGACCCAGACAGAGTAAGCAAGTAGCTGCCTGAAGTTGCCCAAGCCGCCGGGCTCCCAGGCCAGGGCTCTTTCCTCCACGCAGGCTCCCTCATGAAAGCAGGAAGGAATCATCCTGCCACCAGCCCCACGGGGCTGCTGGTGTGAGAACAAGCCCGTGCTTGCCAGGGGCTTTGAAATCCCAGGATGAAAGGCGCCGTGGCAGCAGAACAGGACTGTGGGCAGGAGCGAGCCTGACCTCTGCCAGGACTTGCAGGCTGGCATTCACCTGCTCACCTGCTCGGGGCGGGCACAAAGCTGCGGGAGCCACGGGCCAAGCCACAGAACCCTAACCCGCCTCAGAGCTCAGGGCACTGTGGGAAAGGGATGTACCGGTCTCCTGGGCGGAGAACCAGACCCTCGGTAGGGAGGGCTCTGGAATCTTAATTGTCTGGCATGGAGGGGCTCACTGTGAACAAGGTGAAGTGAGGAAGGTGAAGGGTCAGTGGAGGGGACAAAGACACACCTCATTCCCCTCCAGCACACATTTCTAAGGCCGCTTGCTTCCTTGGGAGGGGGCTGGCGGCTTCTCCTCCTTCCAAACTCCCACCCCCCCCAACTTCAGGTGCCCCCTCAGGTGAGCCTGGACCAGGAATTTGAGGCATGTGAAGAGGGTTATTAATAGCACTGAAGTGTAGGGAGGAAAGAGGCCAGCAGGCTGAGTGGGCACAACCCTCTTGCACCCTGCCCGGTGTCCACAAAACAAACCCAACCCTGTCCGGGAGAGGACACCTCACCTTTTGTGGTCTCAGTCTCCTCCCCTGTAAAATGGCCAGGGGAAGGGGGGCGGGGCGCTGGCAGTTCTCAGCCCAGGAGGTGGGAAGAGGGAGAGAGCCAGAGCTGGGGGTGGGGGAAGGAAAAACCCCACCGAAAAAGGCGCAGCACACCCCACCCAGGCCCGGTGAGGGGCCCCCACAGGAGGTTGTGAATGGATGGACTGTTACAGAGCTCCAGGAGGCTGCCACCGACAGGGAGGGGACAGGAAGACTCCACCCCAGCCTTCCTCCTCCAGGCCTGTCCTACCAGGAGGCTTTTCCAGGACTTAACCCCCTGCTGGTCTGAAGCTGGAGAGGGTCTGACTCATTTCTACCTCATCCTCACCCCGGGGCCAGGACTGGCACAAAGGGGAAGCTCAGGCTGAGGGCCCAGGACCAGTCACTGGACAAGCCGTCCCCAGGACCGTCTTTGTGTCCAGCTGGGGAGGGGCCCTGGGGACACGGAGTTAAGGGACACCTGGTCCCTTTTCTCAAGGGGTACGTGCAGGCAGAACACAGCTGCTGAAACTCTCCAGGACTGCAAGGCACATCAAGATAAGTGTAGGTGGACACAGTGCTCTGGGCCCCCTGGACTGGGAGAAGCAAATTCAGCCAAAAGGAACGGTCTCCTCTTTCCACCGGCTGCCCCCGCACATGGACCAGCACCCCGGCCTCGATGCCAGGCCGTATGCTAAGAAAGTTACACAAATTAAGTCACTCAAGTCTCTCAACAACTCACTAATGAGGAAGAAATCATTCACCCCAGTTCGAAGAGGAGAAAACCGAGGTGCCAGGACACTGGGAGCCTTGCCCAAGATGTCAGGGCTGGGAAACAGATGCTCGCATTCCGCCCAGGCAGCCTCACCCAGGGCCAGGAGGTGAGCACAGCACGAAGTCTCCCAGGCAGCCCGATACCCTCACCCTATCTCTCCATTCTCCAGGGCTGGGGGCGGAGGAACCCAGGGCGCTGCTGTAGTCCCCCGGCTTCCCCAGGAAGCCTACGGGGCAGCTGTCCTTCTGAGAAGTGACCACTGTGCAGTGACAGGCTGAGAGCAGGGCTGGCTAAAGGAGGGGGCTGGGAAGGCTGGGCTCCAGCCTTGACAGCCCCCAGGTCATGGTTGCCAGGAGGAGGACCCTGCTGAGCTTGAGCCAAAGGACAGGGCTTCTGGCCCACCCCCTCCTGTGCACCCCATCTAACCCTGGTCACACTCCCCAGGCGTTGATGGGCCCTGGAAGTCTCAGCCACGTGTACTGGGTCTGCGGCCAGGGCGAGCGGAGGACCGGGACAGCGAGGGAGGAAGGTCAGGACACGCTGGCCGAGTGGGCCTGGAACGCTTCCGGTCGGGGATACCCGAAGTGGCAGGGGGAGGGGAAGGGGGGCCTGCAACCCCTCCACAGCTCCATCGGAGTAGTGTGTTGGGGGATCCGAAGGGACCGGCTCTGAGGGGGTTCGGATAGAGGAGCGGGGATTCGAGTCCCCTCGGGAGGGGGAAGGGCGAGCTCAGAAGCGGATGGGAAGGGGCGCCCAGACGTGGAGAGAATAAGCTCGGACGCAGGACTTGGTCCCCAGGCACTCCCGCCCCGCCCCGGGCCTGAGTCCCCGGAGACCCCAGCCCCGGGGAGGATGGCGGGCCGGGGTGGGGGCGTGGCCCAGGGGCTCCCCACCGGAGCCCGGGCGCGCGCGGTGCGGCGCAGGACTCACCTGCGATGTGCTGGCGCCGGGCATCGTCCAGGTGCGTGGACAGCACGTCCCCCATGGCGAGGAAGAGCCGGGGCCCGAGCCGCCCGCCGCCCACCGTTGCCCGCGCCGCTCAGGCGGACGCCGCTGGCGCCATGGAGCCGCGCCCGCCCCGCTCCCGCCGCTCCCGCCGCCCTGGCTGCGGCCTCCGCTGCGCTCGGCTCTCTGGCTCCGGCCGCGTCAGTCCCCGGCCGCCTCCGCCTCGCGCCCCAGCCCGCGGCCCGGCGGCCCTGCCCCGCCCGGCCCCGCCCCCGGCGCCCGGGCCCGCCCCTCCTCGGCCGCGGGCAGGAGGGCGGGGCAGGGGCTGGGGACGCGGGGACCGCCCGCGAGACAGAGACAAAGACGAGGTTCGCGAGAGGGAGGCCGAGGAGAGCCGCAGAGCGAGGCGCACGGGCCCTGACCCAAACGAAGAAAGAGATGGGGCTGATGGGGCCTCTGAAAGAACCGGGGGTGCCCTGGGGGTCTCCAGCCTGGGTGTCACCCCCTCCCCTCCCCGCGCGGCAAGAGAATCACGCCAAGGAGGTCGTTGGGGACTGGTAGGGGTCGCCTAGACCGACGTGCGGGAGCTCAGCGCTCGAGCCCCACTCCCCCCGCCCCGTACCCGCAGCCCCGCCCGCCGCCGCCGGCTTTCTGGAAGTTCCCTGGCCTTGATTCCACCTGCCCCAGAGGTGTGCCTGCCTGTCTTGCACAATAGTGCGAGGAAAAGGGAGGTGGCAGGGAGGGCTCAGGCCCAAAGGCACTCTGGGTCCCAATGCCAGGTGGACATTCCTCAGGCTCCCCGCGTGGGTATTTCACTGGAAAGGTGGCCTTTGAGACAGGGCAAGTCAGAAATGGAAAAAATAATAGCACTTTACCGTTTGTAAAACACTCAGATCCAAAACCCACACACTGGCATGGACTTTGGGTACCCAGCCTGTGGGACTGGGCATGAGTGGGTCATGGGTCCAGAGGAGGGTGTTTCAGTGCTACACCCGGTACCTCCCAAGCTGGTAGGGAAGACAGGTTAATATCTGGGATCCCCAAATCATGTACTGGGGTGGCTGGAGCCTTCCTTGGCAGCTGATGCTCAGAAGTCCTCTACAGCATCCCACGGGTCACTCAGTTTCTGCTTGCTTACCCCAGGGACTGAGAGCTCACCACTTCTCTGTGCATCCCACCCTGTAATTGGACAGTTCCTACTGCAGCGGTGACATAGGCCAGTAGGTTTGAAGTTGATTAACGTGGTACCAGCACTCATTTTTGCATTCCATGCTTCCCAGTCACTCAGCAAACAGGTAATAAACACCTTCTGCTTGCGAGGCCCTCTGCAAGGTGCTGGGGTTGGAAAGAGAGGATACCCCGGCTGTCCTACCTGCTCTGTGACCCCTAACAAGTGGCATTACTCAAAACCTCAGTTTCCTCATCCGTCAAATGAAAATAATGACGCTTTGTTGTGAGCATTAAATGAGATAACGAAGTGACATAGTGCCTGGGCCAGGATTGGTCATCTCAACAAACAGAACCCATCATTCTATTGTTCATCAGAGTCCCTGCCCTCAAGAGAGTATAGAAGCTTGAGGAAGGAGCAGAATATTCTGTTTTGAGGAAAATCACGGAGGGAGTAGTACCAGAACTGCAAGTTGAAAAACCAGAATTTTGACAGCAGATACTGGAGAATAGCATTCCAGGAGGTGGGGACAGCATGGGCTTTGAAGAGCAGGATGTACTTATGAGGCAGAGTCATCAGGTGGAGTTGAAGTCAAGCTGACAGGGATTGCTAGTTTCCTTTTACAGAGACAGAAACTGAGGCCCAGAGAGGGAAAGTGAGTTACCAAAGTCACACAGCAAGGCAGAGGTGGAACCCAGCCAGAGGCCATGCCTCCTGATACCTGGCTCTTTGCACAGCCAGAAGCAAGTGATGCTGCTAGCCTCATTTCATATTTCTTGCGACTCAGGCTATAGGGACCGTAAATGCCTGCTCTGCCCTGGGAGGGGAGAGCTGGAGCTAGCTGGCATCTGGACATCCCAGGGCATCTCCTCAGCCAGCCTAGAGATCTGGGTCACTTGGAGTAGAGGTGGAGCTCAAGCAGCCTTTGCCAGCCTTCACGGTGCACCCAGGCCTGTGAGCCCGGAGCACCCACAGTCTTCCCAGAGTGCCAGGCCCCTAGCCCAAGGACCCTACCTCTTGGCTTTGGAGACCTTTGGGCACATGTCACCTAGCCCCTCTGAGCGTCCATGGCCTCATATCTGAGAGGCAAATGAGATCGTGAAAGTGGAAAGGCATTATAAACTGTGGGGTGCTGTACACGCATGTGAATAGCTCCCCCTAGACCTTGGGGCCAATCCCTTCCGATTCAAGATTCATTCAGTTCACAAGAAAAAAAATTGTGTTATCTAGGGGCAAAGTAGCCAGGCCTGGTGGTCTAGAGTTTCGGACTCGGCGTTCTCACCACCATGGCCCGGGTTCATTTCCCAGTCAGGGAATCATAGCACCCGTCTGTCAGCTGTCATACCGTGGTGGCTGTGAGTTGCTGTGATGCTGAAAGCTATGCCACCGGTATTTCAAATACCAGCAGGGTCCCCCATGGTGGACAGGTTTCAGCAGAGCTTCCAGACTAACACAGA
This sequence comes from Equus quagga, assembly GCF_021613505.1. NCBI lineage: Eukaryota > Metazoa > Chordata > Mammalia > Perissodactyla > Equidae > Equus > Equus quagga. The sequence goes on from NC_060267.1 coordinate 88,728,894, forward strand.
CTAGGGGGAAGGACCTGACCACCCGCTTCCGAGAAAATTGGCATTGAACACCCTATGAATAGCCTCAGAGCATTGTCTGATCCAGCACCGGAAGGTGAGAGGATGGCACAAAAAGACCAGGCTGGATTCCGCTCTGTTGTACACAGGGTCACTAGGAGTGGGAATCAGCTCGACAGCACTTAAAGCAAGGGGCAGAGTGGAGGGGAATTGGCTGCAAAAAAAATCGAGGGGGGAAGTTTTGGGAAGGATGGTGACGGCCTATGCCTTGACTGGGGTGATAGTTACACAGGAGTCCATACTTGTCAAGACTCATCAAATTACGCAGCTTAAAATGGATGCATTTTGTTGTATGAAGATTACATGTCAATGAAGTTGATTTAAAAATGAAAAATGAGGGGCCGGCCTTGTGGCGCAGCTGTTAAGTGCGCATATTTCCCTTCTCAGCGGCCAGGGGTTCTCCGGTTCGGATCCCTGGTGTGGACATGGCACCGCTTGGCAAGCCATGCTGCGGTACGCGTCCCACGTATAAAGTAGAGGAAGATGGGCACAGATGTGAGCTCACGGCCAGTCCTCCTCAGCAAAAAGAGAAAGATCGGCAGTAGTTAGCTCAGGGCTAATCTTCCTCAAAATAAAAAAAAAGAGAGAAAGAAAAATGAATATATGGGGCACCTGCTATGTGTCAGGCGCTGTTGTAGGAGTTGGAGATCTGTCAGCGTGGAAGGCAGTCAAGATGCCCATGCTTGCCGAGGTGCACTCATGCTGGAGAGAGACGGCCTCAGAGAGTGATGTGTTCAGATAATAAAGCAAGGTGAAGGGATAGGGTGACAGACGTGAGAACGTCACCCAGGAAGGTGGTCTAGGAAGGTCTCTCTAACACTTGGAGACCTGACTGGCAAGAAGAATCCTGCTCCTTGAAGATGAAGGAACAGCTACCATGTATGAAGCGTGTGGCAAACGCCAGGGATTAGGCCAAAGGCATTCCCTGAGGCTTCTCGTACAGCCCTCCCATCTGCTTTACTGGAAGACTCACGAATTGTGAGGATTTTTAAAAGATGATATTCCATTGTATGCAGATAGAGTTCTTATTTAAACACTGGCTAGGTAGGGGTGGAGAGGGAAGCCAGGTAGAGGTGTCAGTGTGAGTAAGGGCAAGGGAGCCAGTCCTTGTGGGCCCCAGGGCCAAATGGCGACTCCGAGACTCCTGCAGGAAAGAGGAGAGTGGGGCCCCTGCCGTGGATGGGCGGGACCAGGGGGAGGTTCCCTGAGCATCCAGAACCTAGGATTTTTGAACTTTATTCTGGGAAGATTGTAAAGTTCTCAGCTCTCCACTAGTTTATGTTAATAAATCAGGCCAGTTATGATCTTTGGGTAGGGGAAGAATGACATATTTTGACCTTTTTTTTTTTTTAAAGGAAAGAAAAATGAATATAGTCATCAGCACTTTATGAGGAAGAAGAAAGGATTCCAGGAAATTAGACCTCAGGATGATTTCTCAACTCTAAAAGATTAGGAGCCCCAGCCCTCACACAGCCTTACTTGAGTCTGTTTAGACATTCAGTTTTGAGTTTTGAGTAAAGTGAAACATCTTTTCATGCATTGATTGGCTATTTGTGGGTTTTTGAAAAATTTATCTCCTCTGCCTGCTTTTCTATTGGAATGTCTATCTTTTTTCTTATTGATTGTTAAGAACTCTTTCTATAGGAAGAATTTCTCAACTCTGCGAGGCACTGGGTGGGGGGGTGTCTCTGCTCTTTGTCTAGGGCTGTGGGTGCCAACTCTATCCATCAGGCTCTCCCACACCCTGTCCTTGGCCCAGGGCCAGGAGCCTGATGGGAGACACCAGATTTGTGGACAAAGGTTAGGAATGGTCCAGATCTGGAGCAAGCAGGGAAGTTTGCCCCTGCCTGCTTGCTGGGCCCGCCCCATTCGGGGCAGAGAATGCCACCTATAGCCCCTGATTCATCAGTCCTTTGTCAGGAAGTGGCTTCTGCCAAGCTGTCGCCCTGCAGCATGGCCCCGCCCCACCCCACCCTAAAGCACCCTTAGAAACGAGGACCCAAAGGTGAAGAGTAATAATACTTGAAGGTCACAGCCAGTTCTCAGACAGAGGCTCAGAGAGGGGAAGGGATTTGCCTTCCCTGAGTGGGAGCTCAGGCCAGGACCCTTCCTGGTCTTGGAGAAAGAGGGAGGGGCCCCTCCTTGCCCCATCGGTCCCTCTCCCTCCCAGTTGGCTCAGAGCCCCAGCTCTGCTCTCCCCACAAACCTGTCCGACCTGAAATAGCCCAGGAGAAAAAAAACAAACACCTTGGGTAAACAACAGAGAGTGTGAATGAATCAGGATTTTGTTTTTAAGGAATATCATGTGTCCACAGCTGTTTACCCAGTTGGCACGGCCTGTTGTGCGGAAGGGACCCTGGCACTCTGCCCGGCCCTCCCCTCTTTATTAGCTGTTGAGAGGTGGAAGAGCCTCAGCTCACAGCCTGTTCTATCTGTCATCTGGCCTCTGGCTGCTAACCTCCCTTCTTGCTCCTCCAGTGGCCAGGTCCACTGCCACACCTAAGTCCAGGCCCATGACTGCCATCCTGGTTCACTGCCCAGCCCTTTACTGGCCTCCCCGCCTCCAGCCTCCCATTTGTTCCTCACTGGGCAGCCAGCTGGATTGTTCTGAAACACATGACCATGTCATTCCCCTGCTTCAAACCTTCTGTGGCTCCCACTGTCCTCCAAATAAAGTCAGACTCAAAGCCTAAACACAGCATTTAAGGCTCCTGCCAGCCTCTCATTTGTCCCTCTTCCCTCGCTCTTCACTAGCCACAGTGAACTTTCACATCCTCAAACTAGCTGTGCTCCCTCCTGCGTCAGGGCTGACACACACACTGATTCCCTTTCCCCGCTTTGCCCCAGCAAGCACCCTTCACTCTTCAGACCTCGGCTAAAACGACCCTTCATCAGAGGGCTCCTTCCTGCGCCCTCGCCTCCCCCGGCACCCTGTTCTCCTCCTTTATCACAATCAGCTCATTCATAATTATTTTATTTTGACTGCAGTTATTTGTTTAAATATGTCTTCCTCTCCGATGACAAGGACTGTCCTTGCTCAACATGACATCCCTAGCGTCAAATGTAATGGGAGGTTGGGTAAGCACTGGCAACATGCAGAATGCTGTCCTGGGCACTGAGGGGAATGTGACAGGGTCCACCCCCCGGTCCCTGGGCTTGTTCATAGACCTGCATATGCTCCTGCCTGCAGTGGCCACACCCACTTCACCCCCCATTTGATAGCCAAGTTCGTTCTACAGCATCTTTGCCATGCTGAGCCTCTGCTTGCATACCTCCAGGAAGGGGGGCCTCACTGCCTCCCCAGGTCATGATTCCATGTTGGACCCAACAACACCAAAGTCAGATAAGGGGATGTTGAGTTGCCAGAAAATAGGCAGTGAGTGAGAAATAGTAACAATAGGCTGATAGCGACAACGGAAGCTCCCATTCACTGCAGGCTCACGCTGTACCCAGCTCTGAGCTTTACACCCTCTGCTCACTTCATCTTCACCACAGCTCTGTGAAACAGGCCCTTTTGGGGGGCGTTCAACTTATAAGAGAGAAAACTGAGGCTCAGTGAGGTTAAGTCACCTCTCTAAGGTCACACAGCATGTAAGAGGCGAAGATCAGACCCACACAGAGCTCTGCCCGCTTCAGAGCTACAGCACACACCACACCACACCATACACCACCACCCCTCCAGACCCGACCCCACGCGTTCCTCTGGCTCTCAAACCCCAGAGGGGACCCTCTGCTATGCCTGCTATTTACTCACCCGTTTTGGGTTTTCACTTAGCAATATACTATGGACATCTTTCCGTGCTAATAAATTTTTAATTCTGCTAATTTTTAACGGCTCCGTTAAACTATTAACCTATTACTGAACACGTACTTTCTTAATTATTTTCTGAGGATCAATTTCTAGAGGTGGAATGGCTGATATAAACCCCCTTTTGAGGTTTTGATACATGGTGACAAATTGCCTTGATGAAATGATTGCGGCAGCCGGCAGTTCCCCTGGCAATTGCCGTACCTGTCATATGTCCCTTGTCAAGAACCCCCTGTGTCATGATGACTTATGCACGAGACTTACCCCCCATCCCACCCCCCACCTCCAGAGTGAGAACCCCCCTGGAGCAGGAACTCCAAGCCTGGCCGCTTCCTGACTTCCTGGCACGTCCTGGAGAGACGTTTGTCAGCAAGCCAGGATTGACAGGCACTCCCAGTTCCTCCAGGCCCAGCCAGGAGAGGTTTCAGGCCTCACCAACCTCCGCCCACCCCTTCCATGTCAGGTTTGGTTTCCTGCTGAGCAGCAGCTGCCCCTCACCAGTTGGTGACTCAGAGCCTGGCCAGGATGGCAATGCTGGCCGGGCCTACTGAGTGACTAAGCTTGCGGTATGGGCTGGGCTGGGCCTCTTAGGGTGGGGCCACCTCCACCCTAGCCTGGCCCTCCTTCCTCTCTCCTTCAGGTCTTGCTGATTTCTGTCCTCCAGCCTCTGGATAGAAGGAGAACAATCTTGGGTTCTGTGTGCCCGAGTATGCCAGAGATGACTGAGATGTGGTTCCCACCCTCCTGGGGGGCACGGCCTGGAGGACAGAAGCCACTGCGTGAGGAGGAACAGAGAGAAGGCCCAAGAGGAAGGCGGGTGGGGGAGAGCCCAGAGCTGGGCTTTCAGGTGGGCACTGGCAGCTGGGTGAGTGAGGACTGGCCAGGGACCCAGGAGCAGGGAGCTTGGGAGGAGTGGGCCGCCCTGCCCCATAGGTGCCCCCGAGAGAATTAGCAAAGTCAATGACAACAGGCTGGGGCAGTCTCACGCTGGGGCCCCAGCGGGCTTGGCAAGTGCATCACAAGCTGGGTTCAGCCCCATGACCCAGTCCAGCAGACACCCTTGCAGAGAGTTTGACCTGCAGACTCGTGCAGGGAGCCCCAAGTGAGGAGGCAGCCGCAGGGGTGGTACCTCCTGCCACGGGACATTTGGAAATGGGAGTGTTTTTAATTATCACTATGGCTGCTCTCTGTAGGGGTGGAGAAAGAGGTCTACAGGCGTTTACAGGTGTTTAGTGCACAAAGGTCAAGGATGCCAAGCATTCTGCAAGGTGGCTTGTCCTGCCCAGGGACAGAATCCTCCCCACCCCCCCGCTCCAAACCCATCCCTGCCCAGTGACGTTGTGGAGAGGACCGGGTTCACTGTGGAAGTCCCGCCCACTGTTGAGTTTGACACCCAGCGGCCCCTGAGTGACAGCACAGGGCCAGGCCTTTGACGTGTTATCTTCGTGACAGTCCCATGAGGTCTGCAGGATTATTATTCCCATTTTGCAGATGAGGAAACACAAGCTCCAAGGTTGGGAAGTCTGGAAACCAGTTTTCCAACCTGGGTCCACTTCCCTCCGAAGCCCCTCTCCCTGCCGGTAAGACAAAACTCCGTCCATTGGACAGATGGGGAAACTGGCACACACAGGTTCTCCCTGCACCCCAACCAGCCACAGGCAAAGCCGGGCAGAGCTCAGGTGTCTGAGCCCCTTAACCGGAACTCTTCCCTCTCCATCCTTATGCCAAGGGCCATGTCTGCGAATGGGGGGCAGTTTAATAAGAGGAATAAAAGCCCCGAGGAAAGTCCTGGAGTCTGTTCTCTACCCGTGCTGTCTACTTTCTCCAAGTATTTCCTATTCTGGAAAACTTCAAGGTCATTCCTCTTACCTAAAGTAACCTGCCTTTCTCCCTATACAGTATTGTCCTGTAACTTTGAAGAACTCCAAAGATGCCACATCCTTCCTCTCTGCCCACCGGGACAGCCCCTGGTTGCCCTGGAGGGGACAGGAGTGGAGTCCGGATGTTCTTCAACCTTCCCATGGCCCTGACAACCGGCTCCAACTGGCTCTCACCATCCCAACCTCAGTTTTTATAGAATGGAGCTAATAATCCTTATCATCCTAGTTGTTATAGGGAGGTGATGAAATCAACCATGTGCAGCACTTTGCCCAGGGCCTGGCACACTCACCACTGCCAACGTAGCTTCTCTCACGATGATCGCCAGCATCTAGCGTGCATGGCAGATGAGTCTACACTGGATTCCAATCCTGATAAGACAAGTTGGACAGTCGCAGGTGTCATGACAGAGGCTTGAGCCAAGGGCCCTGGGAGCCCTGAGCTGGGAAGGTGTGGCATGAGCCAGGAGGGCTTCCTGGTGGAGGAGGTAGTGTTTGAGCTGCGCCAATGAGGGATGGAACAGATTTGCTGTAAAAAAGCCGTGTGTCCCAGGTCTGCCAGCTGAGCCGCAGGGCGCCGATTTGTAGAAAATCTCAGGGTGGGGGCAGGTGCTCCAGGTGAGAAAGAAGGATCTGGTGGGACCTGGACAAAGCTGGAAATGCCACTTTGGGAAACAGGGTCAGGTATACAGTTTCTTCCTTTTGTTTTTTATTGGTTGAACCCTAATTTAATGTTAAATGCATAATTCTCAGTGAGTTTTTTCAAGTTTTTATGGCTTTACTGAAGTATAATTGACATACAATAAACTGCACATGTTTAAGTATACAATTTGATGATTTGAGGCATCTGGATACATGTATAAACTGTCACCACAGTAAAGATAAGAAACACACCCATCATCCCCAAAAGGTCCCACAGCTCTTTGCACTTTCTCCCTCCCTCTCCCACTCGACACGCATCCCCAGCAACCACTGACCAGATTCTCATCCCTGTAGATTAGTTTGCATTTTCTAGAATTTTATATAAATGGAATCATACAGTATTACTCTTTTTTGTCTGCTTTTTTTTTTAAAGATTGTATTTTTTCCTTTTTCTCCCCAAAGCCCCCCGGCACATAGTTGTATATTCCTCGTTGTGGGTCCTTCTAGTTGTGGCATGTGGGACGCTGCCTCAGTGTGGTTTGATGAGCAGTGCCATGTCCGCGCCCAGGATTCGAACCAACGAAACACTGGGCTGCCTGCAGCGGAGCGCGAGAACTTAACCACTCGGCCACGGGGCCAGGCCCTGTCTGCTTTTTTTGTTTTTACTTAACTCAGTGTCATTATTTTGAGATTCATCCATGGTGTTGCGTGCATTAATGTTCATTCCTTTTGGTTGCTGCCTTATATTACACTGGATGGATACACCAGTGTCTTCATCCATTCGCCTGTTGATGGACGTTTGAGTTGTTTCCAGTTTTGAGCCATTACAAATAAAGCCGCTGTGAAAATTTGTGCATAGCTTGATGAATTTTTATGTATGTATACATGTGTGTAACCATCACGCAGATCAAGAGATGAAACAATTCTCGTACCCTAGAAAGTTCTCTGGCGCCAGGCCATATTCCCCAAAGGTAACCACTATTTTGACTTTTCTCACCACGATCAATTTTGTTTGTCGTAGAGCTTCATATAAATGGAATTAAGCAGCAATGCAGTTCGTTTTGTGTCTGGCTTCTTTTGTTCAACATTTGTTTCGAGATTAAGCCACGTTGTTGCCATTAGTTCATTCCTTTTGTTGCTATGTAGTATTCCACTGTGTGGATACACCACAAAGTGTTTCTCCCTTCTCCTGTTGCTTCCAGTGCTGGCTATCATAAGGAAAGATGCTATGTGCATTTGTGTACAAGTCTTTCTGTTGACACATATTTTCATTGCTCCTGGTGCCTAGGTCATAGCTAGGAGTGGAATTTCTGGTTTACAGGGGAAGCAGGCTTATTACTAGAAACTGTCAAACATTTTTTCAAAATGGTTGTACCATTTTACACCCTTACCGACAATGTATGAGAGTTCCAGTTGCTCCACATTCTTGCCAACATTTAATATTGTCAAGCCTTTTAATTTTAACCTTTCTGGTGGTGAGCAGTGGTATCCCACGGCAGTTTTGTTTTGCATTTCGCTTATGACTAAGGATGCGGAGCATTCTTTCACACACTTATCGGATTTTATTTTTCATTTAAACTTTTGTTATTACAAAAGTAAACCATGCTTAATGTAAGACGTTCAACCACAGAAGTATATAAAGTACAAAATGAAAAATTTTACCTTATTCTCCCAATGTCACTCCATGGCATTAGCTAATAGTCTATTTATTTATTTATTTACTTACTTATTTTAAATCATGAGCTGATTTTTTTTTTTGAGGAAGATTAGCCCTGAGCTAACATCTGCCAATCCTCCTCGTTTGGCTGAGGAAGACTGGCCCTGAGCTAACATCCGTGCCCATCTTCCTCGACTTTATATGTGGGATGCCTGCCACAGCATGGCTTGCCAAGCAGTGCCATATCTGCACCAGGGATCCAAACTGGTGAACTCCTGGCTGCCAAAGCAGAACTTGCGAACTTAACCACCGCACCACCTGGCCGGCCCCTGTGAGCTGATTTTATTTTATTTTATTTTTTATTTTTGTGTGTGTGAGGAAGATTAGGGCTGAACTAACATCTGTGCCCATCTTCCTCTGTTTTGTATGTGGGTCACTGCCACAGCATGGCTGATGAATGGTGTAGGTCCACACCCAGGATCCGAACCCGTGAATCCTGGGCCGCTGAAGCAAAGCACACGAACTTAACCACTAAGCTGTGGAGCCAGCCCCCTGACAGTTTATTATATAGCCTATACAAACAGATATAATTGTACACACACACTTACATTTTTTAACCACAAAAAAATTTCTTGTTTTTATTGAGCATATACAATGTGCAGTACATTTTAGGCTAAAGGACTGATATGCATCACATCACTAAATCTATACAAAACTGTAATAACTGGATGAGGAGACTGGAGCCCAGAGAGGTTCAGACAGTTACCAAGGTCACACAGCTCCTAAGTGGCAGTGCCCATGCTTGAACCCAGGTCTCTTTGACTTCAAAACTCTAGGTGGATAAACTGAAATGTTATCTCTCACAACCTTAGATTTGCTCACTCCTTCATTTGTTCTTTCATTCATTCAACAAATATTCTTAGAGCCCAGGCCAGGCCAGGCCCTGCCTTTCAGAGCCACACATGAGCTGAAGAGTCAGATAGGAAGACTGACTAACATAATTTAGGGAGAAAGGGATATGATGGGAGAAGTAGAGGGGGCAAGCCTGATCCACATTTTGGGTCAGGAAAGGGTCCTGGAGGAAGCAATCCCTAAGGGATGTGTGGGATGCCCAGAGGAGAAAGGGTCAGGCTGCAGAAACAATATGTGTGCAAGAGGGCGTACTGCCGGGGAGCCCCATCTCTTCCCTGAGGGGGCGCTGGGGTTGAAAGAGGCAGGCGAGGGGGACCCTGCTGACAGAAAGACCTTGTAATTGTCTTAAGGAGCTGGGCTCCATCCTAAGCATAAAGGGGAACCGTGGAAGGACTAGAGTCACGATTTTCAGATTCCAGGGTTTGAGTATTTAATTTCCTTCCCTCCCCATGCTCCAAAATTCCTCTGCAAGAAGCACAGTATCCCGACGGCTCGGAGGCCACCCAGGCATCGCGCTCCACAGCTACACCCAGGGGCAGGCACTCCAGCTCCAAGATTCAGGCTGCCTCGCGAGTCAGGAAGGAAGCCATTGCCCCCTGGTGGCAGCCGGGACACGGCTGTGGGGGGGAAACCTGACTCCTGCAGGGCCCCTGGAAAGCCCCCCAAGGCTGATCCTCCATCCTCTCTCTCCCCCACTTTGCCCCAGCAGCCCAAGTGGTTTCTCTGCTGTGTGTCTGGACCACTACTCTAGTCTCTACACAGAAGCTAGAATGATCTTTTATTATTATTTAAATAAAAGCTGTATACAGTAAATTGCACAAATCTTAAGTGCACATCTCGATACATTTTTACATACATACTCACCCACCCAAATCAAGGTACAGAACATTTCCAGCCCAGAAACCCACCTGATCCTCCCTGCCCCCGAAGGTAACCACATTCTGACCTCCACCACCACAGATCAGTTTGCCTGTTGCTAAACTGCAAAGAAATGGAGCTACCATATAACGTGCACCCTTCTGAGTCTCGCAGCTTACACTCAGCATCATAGCTCTGAGATTTATCCATGGTGGTGTGTGTAATTAACACTGTTCTTTCCACTGTTGGAATGGAATTAAATATTCCATTATGCTAATGAGCTCCCGTTCATTTATCCATTCCCCTGTTGAGGAACATTTGGGTTGTTTCCAGTTTGGGGCCACTAAGAATAAACTGCTACCTACCTTCTGGTACAAGTCTTTCTGTCAACGGAAGCACTCGTTTCTCTTAGGAACGTGCCCAGAAGTGGACTGCTGGGTCACAGGGTGGGCAGAGGTTTAGCAGACACTGCCGGATAGTTTCCAAAGTGGTTGTGCCAACTGACAGTCCACTGGAAATGGATGCGAGTAGAGCGATTCTTTAACTGTTTATTTGGAAATAATTTCAAACTTATGGAAAAGTTGAAAGAATAAAAATAGTACAAAGTAGGGGCTGGCCCAGTGGCGCAGCGGTTAAGTGCGCACGTTCAGCTTCGGCGACCGGGGGTTCGCCGGTTCAGATCCAGGGCGCGGACATGGCACCGCTTGGCAAAAGCCACGCTGTGGTAGGCATCCCACATATAAAGTAGAGGAAGATGGGCACGATGTTAGCTCCGGGCTAGTCTTCCTCGGCAAAAAGAGGAGGATTGGTAGCAGACGTTAGCTCAGGGCTAATCTTCCTCAAAAAAAAAAAAAAAAATAGTACAAAGAGCACATGTGTATACCCCTTACTCAGATTAAACTATTTTATATCATGGAAATATATCTCTCTCTATATGTACACACCTGTACATACAGACCATAAGAATATATGGATAAACACACATAGCACAGGATTATATATATTTGTGATAACTACTATATATAATTATAACATATGTCCTATATTAATATACATTATAACATATATGTTATATATATAACATGCACATATGCATATGTATGCATGTAAATAATTTTTCTGAATCGTTTGAATGTAGACTTTATACATCATGGTTCCTTTTTTTTTTTTTTGCAGGGAAAGATTTGTCCTGAGCTAACATCTGTTGCCAATCTTCCTCTTTTGTTCCCCCTCCTCCCCAAAGCCCCAGTGCGTGGTTGTATATCCTAGTTATAGGTCCTTCCAGTTCTTCTATATGAGCTGCCACCAGAGCGTGGCAACTGACAGACGGGTGGTGTGGTTCTGCAACTGGGAAATGAACCCAGGCCCCTGAAGCAGTGAGAGCTGAACTTTAACCACTAGGCCATCAGGGCTGGCTCTGCATCACAGAGTTTCTTTTTTTTTTTTTTTTTTGAGGAAGATTAGCCCTGAGCTAACTACTGCCAATCCTCCTCTTTTTGCTGAGGAAGACTGGCCCTGAGCTCACATCCATGCCCATCTTCCTCTACTTTATACGTGGGACGCCTGCCGCAGCATGGCTTGACAAGCAGTGCCACGTCCACACCCGGGATCCGAACCGGCGAACCCCGGGCCGCTGAGAAGTGGAACGTGTAAACTTAACCGCTGCGCCACCGGCTGGCCCCTGCATCCCGGTTCTTTACCCTTAAACACTCCAGTGGGTATTTCCCAAGCATAGGAATATTCTCTTACGTAACCACAGTGCAGTTATCAGCCTAGGTGGAAATAACATTGATTCAATGCTCTTATTTGATCTACCCTTCATGTTCTTCTTTTATCATTGGACCCAAGAGCGCCTTGCGCAGCATCCCTGCCTCTCGGGTACCGGATCTAGTGTGAGACCAGGTACTGCCCTTAACTGTCACGTCCCTGCAGGTTCTTTCAGTTGGGAACATTTCCACAGCCCTTCTTTGCTTTTATGACTACAGCAGTCATTCTCAATTGGGAGCGATTTTTGCCCTCCAGGGGACATTTGACAATGTCTGGAGACACCAAGCTGTCACAACTGAGAGTGTACTACTGGCATCTAGTGGGGAGAGGCCAGGGATGCCAATAAACATCCTACAATGCACAGGACAGCCTCCCCACAATAAAGAATCATTTGGCCCAAAATATCAATAGGTTAACAAACCATAGATTAGAGGGATCTTTTAAAAACATGAGTTACACCACATCACGTTCCTGCTTAAATCCCTCCAATGGCTTTCCATTGCTCTCAGAATAAAATCCAAGCTCCTTATCATGTCCTGCCGAGCCCTACATGACTTCATCGCCTCCCTCCCACTTCCGTGGTCACTGTGTTCCAGCCACACCAATCTGTCTGTTCCATAAATGTGACAGCTTACTCCTACCCCAGTGCCTTTGCACTCCCTGTTCCCTCTGTCTGGAACACTTTTCTCCCAGATATCCACTTGGTAGATTCCTTAGCATCAGGTCTCATTTCAAATGCCCCCTCTTGAGAGAGGCTTCCTAACCACCGAGATTCTCCATTCCATTACCTTGCTTTCATTTTTTTTTTTTTGAGGAAGATTAGCCCTGAGCTAACATCTGCTGCCAATCTTCCTCTTTTTGCTGAGGAAGACTGGCCTTGAGCTAACATCTGTGCCCAACTTCCTCTACTTTATATGTGGGACGCCTGCCACAGCATGGCTTGAAAAGCAGTGTGTAGGTCCACACCCGGGATCCAAACCAGTGAACTCCGGGCAGCCGAAGCAGAACGTGCGCACTTAACCACTGCACCACCGGGCCGGCCCTAGGGTGCAAAATTTAATGGGGATGCCAAAAACTCAGTCATCAAGATAAATAACGGTTTAGCGTCATATTTTTTTAAATCAAAATTAATGCCAAAAATTCCATGATGAACAAAATATCAAAATTTTAAACAAAACCAGGATTCATCACAGTGCTGCGCCAAGCCACACTGGAGCCTGGAGCAAAGGGAGAAATACTGAGCCCATAGCCCCAATCCAGGCCCCAGGGTCCTGCGGTTCCCCCTGTCCACCTGCAGGTGGTGGGGTCAGCCTGGTTTGGGAGAAGAGTCTGCTTTGCTTTTCAGATCTGTGGAATTTCTTAAAGCAGATGCTGACCTGGCTGGATGGGCCTCCTGTGATCTTGGGTAAATCTCTTCCCCTCTCTGGCTGGCCTTGGTTTTCCTCTCTATAAAGGTAGGAGCTCAAATTTCATTTCTAGCTCAAATATTTCAGCCCTGAGTTGGCATTTACCCTCACTCTTCATGCCACGCAATTTGGAACACAATTGTTTTCAATTTAGCATCCAATTGTGGTTTCTCTTATACCATCCTCTGATTGGTTAAACACTCAATTACAAGAAACCTGTGGGTTTCTGAAGGGCAGAATCTTCCTTGTACAAACCGTTATGGCCTCTCTAGTGTGTAGAGCATGGTACAGGCACTCGCTCAATGCTTAAATAATAATTTTCCTGGTTAAAAAATTATTCATGGGGCTGGCCTGGTGGCATAGTAGTTAAGTCTGCATGCTCCACTAGTGGCCTGGGGTTCACAGGTTTGGATCCTGGGCCCAGACCTACACACCAATCATCAAGCCATGCTGTGGTGGTGACCCACATACAAAATAGAGGAAGATTGACACATATGTGAGCTCAGGGTCAATCTTCTTCACATACACACAAAAAAAGTGTTATTCATGTTTTCTCTTGTTTATGTAATGAATTAAGTTGGCCATGTTCCTAGCAATGAATCTCTTATTCCTGGGAGTGAGGGAGGGGACCCAAAAGTGCAAATGGTCTATAGTTTTCTAGTTTTCCTTTTTTTTTTTTAAAAAAAAAAAAAAGGTTTTGGTACTAAGGTAATATGAGAAAAATGGATTAGGAACTTTCTGTATTTTCCTATGATCTAGAATAGTTTGTATAATATAGGAATAACCTGATCTTTAAAGGCCAGATAAAACTTATCTGTAAAATCATGTGGGCCTGGTGCCTTTCCCAATTGTAACATTTTATTAAAAAGTTCATATCTACAGAAAAGTCAAACACTCTTCATGTAGATTCGCCAATTATTAACATTTTGTCACATCTGTACTCTCTTGTTCTTACACACACACACACACACACACACTCATGCTCTACTTCTTTTTTTTTTTTTTGAGGAAGATTAGCCCTGAGCTAACATCTGCCACCAATCCTCCTCTTTTTGCTGAGGAAGACTGGCCCTGAGCTCACATCCATGCCCATCTTCCTCTACTTTATATATGGGACGCCTACCACAGCATAGTGTGCCAAGTGGTGCCATGTCTGCACCTGGGATCCGAACCGGCAAACCCCGGGCCGCTGGGAATCAGAACGTGCAAACTTAACCACTGTGCCTCCGGGCCAGCCCTACTCTACTTCTTATTGTGTCAACTTAGTTTATCTGGAATCAAGTTTCCTAAAATTCTCTTCCCTGTGTGGTTCTGAGTTGGGTTGGCCACAAAATACATTTGCTCAAGATTTGGAAGGCGCAGTCATTTTTTATGCTTTGCACTTTGGTGGAAGGCCTCAGGCTCTGCTGTAGCTGGCATGTGGTCGTTGCTGATCTCCTAACTTGCCTTTTTGGTTTGGGGGCAGCACCTGGACCTATAGCTTCTCTGGTTCCTGCTAGGTCTCCTCCTGCAGTTTCTCTGAGTTCTGGGCCAGGTTTTCAGGCAGCTCTGCAGCAAAGGACACCCGTTCTCCTGCAGGTCACCAGCATCACTGAGGTTGGAGAGGGTGAAAGACAGACGTGGGCTCCAGCTTCACATCCATCTCTCCTTTCCAGCCCCCGGCAGGTGTAGAGGCCTCGCAGTCTGCTCCACCAGCACCCCCAAATGCATAAGGTCAAGTCCCTATTACCAATCCCTATTCTATCTCTCTCATAGTGGTCATGCCTCTCCAGATCAAATGCACACGCACACAAACTTTAAAATTTTTTGCTCAACTGTTTGAAAGGCAAAATGCAAACATCCAACACTTCATTTCTAACTGCATTTTAAAAAACGTATCTCCTAAGATTTAGGACACTCTACTACATAAACAAAATCCCATTATCCCAACCAGAAAAATTCCATTATGTCACCCAACAGGAACTAGATATAATAATATTATCCAGCACACTGTCTCTATTCATATTTCTGTCCTCAATAATGTCCTTTTAACTGTTTTTTAAAATTCCAGAATCTAATCAAGAATCCTCCAGTGCATTCGGTTGTCATATCTCTTTAATTTTTTAATCAACAACAGTTCTCCTGCCTTTTTTTTCTCTTTCATGGTATTGATTTTTTTTTTAAAGACTGGCACCTGAGCTAACATCTGTTGCCAATCTTCTTTTTCTATTCTTCTCTCCAAAGCCCCAGTACATAGTTGTATAGCCTAGTTGTGAGTGCCTCTGGTTCTGCTATGTGGGACACGGCCTCAGCATGGCCTGATGAGCGGTCCCATGTCCACGCCCAGGATCCGAACCGGCAAAATCCTGGGCCGCTGCAGCAGAGCGCACAAACTTAACCAGTCTGCCATGGGGCCGGCCCCCGGGTCAATTTTGATGGTTACATTTTGCTAGAAAAGCATCTTTCCTTTTGTTATTCCAATGTATTACTATAATAGTTTTTAATAATTAACAGTATCCATATCTGTTTACATTGCTTTTCTCATTCCTAATGTTGCATATTTTTACTTTCTTTGTTTTCTTTTTTCAGACTTGCCTTCAGTTAAGATTTTTCTCATTTTATTTGTCATTTCAACTGAATTTTTTTATCCTTTTAGTACTTTTTTCCTATTTCATTAATGTCAGCTTTCATCTTATTTTTTCTTCTCCTTTCTTTTACTGTCATTTTTCTAGTTTCTTAGGTTGAATATTTGATTCACTTGCTTTTGGTCTTTTATTAATAATAAAAATATCTAAGGCTGTCAATTTTCATCTGAGTACAACTTTGTGTCTCATGAGGTTTTAGTATAAAGAATTCTTTCCATTTCCTTTTTGAATTTTTTTTTTAAAGATTTTATTTTTCCTTTTTCTCCCCAAAGCCCCCCCGGGTACATAGTTGTATATTTTTAGTTGTGGGTCCTTCTAGTTGTGGCATGTGGGACGCCGCCTCAGCATGGCCTGATGAGCGGTGCCATGTCCGTGCCCAGGATCTGAACCGGCGAAACCCCGGGCCACCAAAGCAGAGCACACGATCTTAGCCACTCGGCCACGGGGCCGGCCCCTGAAATATTTTTAACAATAAAGGTGTACTGTATTACTTGTGTAATGGAAGCTGAAGGAAAACAAAACCCAGCCCCACTAGAGTTCAGTTACATCCAGGATTCCCCTGGGCAGTCAGAGGGAAAATGCAGGCATTCGGAATGAGGATGGGTCCAGCAATAGCAGAGGATGTGATCTTGCTTCTCAAGGAAGGAGACAGGCTCTTAGCACCATGGAGTTCGAAAGTTGGGGCAGCGGGGCAGGGGCGTGAGGTACGGATCTCACAGGAAGAGTGCAAATGGCAGGAGATTCATCTTCAGAGCAAAAGAGGTCTTTTTTTAAAAGCAACCAAAGAAAACACCAAGGGGAAAAAAGCAAGCTGTGACCCAGAACACAGCATGCAAAGCTGTCTGCTCTCCTCCTCCATGGAGGCCTCATCAGCCGGAAGCCTGGGGGCGTAGGGGGTTGTCTGTAGCCTTTCAGTGAAGCAGGGCAGAGAACTGCTAAGTATGCTCCAACACCTCTTGGGTGGTCTTGCTTTTGCCACAGAAGGCGGTAGGCATTTTTAGGTCCCAGGTGGGATGTTGCAAACAGATGGTTTCAGATTGTTGGGGATCCATTCAACGATTTAACTGCTATTTTTGTTTTGTATATTAAACATCTGCTCAAAAGCTCCTCCAAATACACAGGGTGTGGCTGTGATGTGTTTAAGGTGGGGCTTAGCAAAGCTGGGGGAAGGGTCACAGCCTGGAAGCCAGGGAGGGAGAGACCTGGGGGTTAAGAGGACCCCACCGGTGACTCCACTTGGGGATGCCCCAAAGGTCTGGGCAGTGAGTCCCGAGCTTGTGGACAATCAGACCCAGGACCCACAGCCGGCCTCCCCTGCTCGCCCAGTGACGGGCACCTGACATAGCTCCAGGGTGAGCAGGCGGTGAGGCGGGGAGCCAGGTCTACCTGATTCCTGGACTCAGGAGAGAGCTGCAGACACCCAGTGTGACTCAAGACAAGGAGCCTAGGGCCCAGACTATGCATAAATGGGAAGTGGAGAAACTGATGTCCAGAGGGAAGAAGTGACTGGCTGAGGCCACCCAACAAGGCAGGACCACACCCGGAGCCCTAGACTCCTGGCTCCTCCAAAGCTGAGTCCAGCTTGGTCCGCACTAGGATGGGGAACTCTCTGGATCCTGAGTCTCTGTGGGGTAAGGTGGGAAGAAATATGCTGTCAGGGAGAGAGGTGAGAGGGTGGAAGGCGGAGGTGGGAAGGCAGCAGACAATGTAGTGGGGGAGGGAGGGAGGAGGGGCGTGGAGAGAAGACAGGAAGCTGAAGGGGCCAGAAAGACAGCCTGTGTTCAATGTTGAGTTGGGGGTGGGGGATCCCTGCTTTTCTCAGGCTACTGAGAGCTTTTTGGGGTCTGCCTTACAAGACACTGGTGTTGCGGGGGGTGGTGGTGAAGACCCCAGGGTGCCCTGTTATGAGCTGGGATGGCGGTATGGTATTGCTAGGTAACGCTCTGCCATGCTGCTCCTTGGATCTAATGATGGAGCAACCATCCTCCCAGCCGCCCTCTGAGCCAGGCCAGATCCAGGTTTCGTGAGGCCTGAAGTTTCAACAATATGGGGCGCTCCCTTAAAGAAAAAGAAAACAAAATTACAAAACCAAAATTAGGTACAGAGCTCTGGAAGGGGCCGTGCTTCACAGTACCTCCACCTCTGCTCAGAGCCATCTCTGGTTTCTCCTCCCTTGTCCTCTGTAAACCAAATCCCAGCCCTTCCCAAGGGGGAGGCAGGAGCAGGTGGTACCAAGAGCATGGGGTTGGGGGTCAGACAAGCCTGGGCTGGAATTTTGGCTAAGCCACTTCCTGTGTGACCCAGGCAAGTCACTGCATTCTTGAAATCTCAGTTTCCTCATCTGTAAAATGGGCAGGATAATATTTACCTCCTCAGGATCACTGTAAAGATTAAACAAAATAGTAATATGTGTAGCTGTTGGCACAGGGCCTGATATACCAAAAGCACTCAGTGAGCAGTACGCCTGATATGTCATAAGCATCTGATATATGATTATAATAATCATCCAAAATGGTTTCCAGTTTTGCTTCATATGGCACTTCTTCCAGGAAGCCCTTTTAAAAAAATTGCAGTATAGCATACAGCCAATAAAGCACATAATTAAGCGAGCAGCTTGGCGAATTGTTACGTAAATATGCACCCATGTTACTGATGAGGATTTTTAGGCTGGTTACTTTTAAAACTGTAGATGAGAAGCAGGCTCCGAGGACTGGAATTTTGCTTGCCCTTTTGAGACATTTGCGTTTGTGAAGGAAGGGGGGATGACCTTGTAGGAACCTGAAATTGGCCACCCCAGGATATGTCTCTTTGGCATCAGGATTGTTTTGGGCTGATTGCTTTCGATAAACTGGGACAGGGAAGGAGGCTCTGGGGAATGGAACTTGCCCTTGTTGGGACACATTTACATTTGTAAGGTAAATCTCTATCTGTAAAAGGTGCTTCCCTCTTTGTACCAGGAAGAAGAGGAGAGATGACCTTGTCCCTAGAAGCTCTTAATGGGGAAGGCAAGAACTTAAGTTGGTTGCTGTCTGGCAATCTCATGTAACTGGTTTAGGGTGGTGGCGTCTAACCTTTCTAACCTTTACTTAATCCGATTTGAGTCTTGTCTAAAAGTCATGGGATCACCCAATGACCAGACCCCACCTGCACTGATACCATTTTAACTTTTTTTTCATGTTCTTTCCTTTGTCTTGTAAAGAGATGAATCATATACCTATGCCTTAAATTTAGCTCTAACCCTCAACTGGGGGCAGCAGAAGCTCTGACTGCCCATGGGTCCTGTCCCCATGCTACACTATTCTCTAAATAAAAGAGCACTACTGCCAGATCTTAAGAGTCTAAGAAATCTTTCTTTCGACTCCTTGGCTCACCGACCCCGCATCATTACCACCACCCAGATCAAGACACAGAACATTTTCAGGGGCTCAGGGGCTCCCTCATCCCTCTTCCCTGTCAATACTCCTGGCCCTCCACCCCCAAGAGATAGTCATTATCCCGATTTCTATCGTCGCGCATTAGACTGTTCTTGAAACTTCATATGCATGGAATCAAAGCGTATACTTTTGTGACTAGCTCAAAAGGCTCCAAAATCCGAAAGGAGGTGTAACAGAGCTCTGTGGTTAAAAGTGCAGGCTTTGGACTTAGACATACCCTGTTCAAATCCTGGTTCAGCCAGAAATTCACTATGTGCCCCAAGATGTGTTATGTATCAGTTTCCCCATCTGTAAAACGGATATGTAATCACACCTACTTCATAGGGTTTGGGGGGAATGAAATGAGGTGTTGTGCATGAAGCATTCGGCACATAAGGGCTCCCAGGAAGTGGCAGGCGCTATTTTCATTCATCTCAATTATCTTCTGTCCCTTCCATCCCCCACAGGCTAGGACTCCACCATCTCCGGCCTGAACTATTGCACCAGCCCTCCCCATGGCTTTTCACGGAGAGGTGAATGAAGTCCGAATGGCATGAGTACTGCTTCCTACTGTCCATCCTCGCCTCCCACAGCCCAGGGTTTGAATCCTGGCCCTACCACTTATTGGCTGTGTGACCTTGGACAAATGACTCAGTTTCCTCATCTGGAAAATGGGGATAACCATAGTAAATCCCTCATAGGTGATTGTTAGGGCTAAATGAATTGATATATGTAAAGAGCTTGGTACAGTGCTTGGCACATAGTACGCCCTATACACGCTTGCTGTCACCATCGTCATCGTCATCATTGGTATTCTGTTGGGGGAGGGGTAGTCACCTGGCTATGCAGGGAGGAGACCCAGTGGTCTGATTTCCCCTTTTCCTTACCAATCCTTTGTTTTCAGTCCCACCCTTCACTCCTCACTTGGAAGTGCCTGGTACCAACGACGCTTGAGCTTTTCCAAGGTTCTGCGGCTGAGCCGGCTGGTCCTTTTCTGGAGATTCATGTTTCCATCTCCTCTCTCTACTCAGTCACTGACCCTCAACCACGTGCTGTTTTGCCACTCTCTCTCATCCCCCAGTGCCTCCTGTTCTGTTCTTTGTGTCCTTGTGAATTTAAACTTTTTCTAATTCCCCCGCTAGTATTTTAATGGGGTTTCAGGAGGAAGAGGAATCCACCTTATAGAACCAGATCTATTTTTTTAAATCCAAATTCTGCAGCAAAACGTGAACTGCTGCTCATTTGTAGGGACGGAGCACATGGCAATTTGCTTTATTTTCTGTGTTTTTTAAGCGTTTTGTTCAAAAAAGCGACCTTAATCCTGACCCCCTATGGTTCACCCAGCCTTTCTTTTGCTTTTTTTGTCCTTGCAGAAGGATAAGTCCACACTTTGTTGAGAAGTCTGGAGTACAGCCTTTCTCACCTCTCTGTCAGTCCTCACCTACCTGCGCCCCTGACTTTTGCCCAGGTCACTAGTGGCCTCTCAACTGCCACATCTGTTGGTGTTTTTCATTTTTGTCAGAGCCCTGGGGCCTGAGGTGCTGTTAGCCATCCCATCTTTCTGCCCTCCTGGCTCACTGTGTACCTCTCTGGTCATTTCCCTTCTCCCTCCTTCTGGTGTCTGCTCCCTTTGCTCAGCCTTAAACTGGAGTGTTTCCCAAGGTCCTTCACATGACCCCTTCCCAACCCTGGGGTCATCTCAGTCACTCTTCCTGGCGCCATCCATATCCTATGTGCTGACAGAGACACCCAGATCTGGTTCCTGACTTTGAATTCCTATCCAACAGCTTCTCAATGAAGCCCAGTCTGCCTATCCCCTTTAAAATGCAACCTACCCCCCCATCACCCTGTTGTATTTTTATGTGTGTGAGGAAGGTTGGCCCTGAGCTAACATCTGTTGCCAATCGTCCTCTATTTTATGTGGGATGCCACCACAGCGTGGCTTGATGAGCAGTGCTAGGGCCATGCCTGGGATCCAAACCTGTGAAGCAGGGCCACTGAAGCCGAGCGAGCACATGAACTTAACCACTATGCCACCAGGCCTATTCTATTTCTATCATAGCACTTAATACCTTCTAACATACTATATAATTTATTATTTACCTATTTATTGTGTTTCCCCCTCTAGAATGTTAGCTTCATATCTACAGGGAGTTTTCTCTTTTGTTCATTGCTGTAACTCCAGTGCCTAGGATAGTGCCTGGCACACAGTAGGTGCTAAATAAATACTGCTGAATTAATTACTGCCACCACACTTTGCCTATGCCAACAGTGCTGAGTGCCAGAGGTTCCCAAACATGGCAGCCTTTGTGTCTCAGGAATTTTTTTGTAGCATCCTGGACCAAAAGAAAAACCTAACAGCTCAGTTTATTAAGTAGTTAGGACCTAACAACTTATGTTAGGTCCTAACAGCTTAGTAGCCATTTGAAGAAATAATACCCACAAACTAAAAGAAAAAAATTTAACATAATTCTTAAATAACCACCATTACTTACTAATGGGATATATGCACCTTCTCAGACTTGGAATCACGTCAGACATTGACACTCTCATTTCCTGTTCTATATTGATTTTCATGAGTTATTTGCTTCTCATCACATCAATGGCCAAAATCTCAGCTTTACAAAGATATAATGTAGTAGAGCCTAATGTTGGAACTGTGAACTATTTTCAGCTAGTAGTTTTCACAGTATCCTAAAATTATTATTATGTTTTTCTCCAAAACTTAATATATTCCACTGTGCCCCTATGAGTTTGCTGTGGCACCCCAGGGTGCCCTGGCACACAGCACACAGGGACCATGTGCCTATGTCCTTTTTTTTTTCTTTTCAGCTTCCGGGCTCAGCTCAAATGGCATACCTTCCATGAATTTTTCTGGCCAAACTGGCCAGAAACAAAACACATCTGAACAAACCTATTTCCCCACTTGGAATAAAAACTCTTCCCTCTGAGATCCCACAACAATTTAATGTGTAAAAGATGTTAATTGTTCTCTGATTCCCAAATTGTAAAAAAATGCCACATTTCTTTCTTTATTTTATTTTTCTGAGTTGAACAAAACCAGCTTTAAGCCCGCACTTTCTGAGGCCCCTGAGACTTCTACTGTCTGGCACTTTTGGGTGGCCCCCTCTGTGTTCCTGGGCGTGTACCATGACTGTGGGGCTTTGTATATACAAATAAAGTCTGGGCAAAACAGAGCTGCTCACATCAGCTGTCCTCAGAGGCTTCCAGCGCAGTGCTCCCCGGGCCCTTCAAAAGTGCCTGGCCCCAACCTGCCACCCCAGAGCCAGGCTGAGCAAAGGGACTCTCTCCTGGCTCTCAAGGCTGAAGGAGAAGGTTCCAGCGCTTGGTGCCCAGCCATTCATACCACCACTATCCCTGTCCACTAGGGGGCTCTGCGAGTGGGGCAGAAGTCAGCGCCTCTCTGGGAACTGCTGCTTGGGGGAACGCAACCTCTCCCTTTGGGAAAGGGTATTAGTACCCTACAGTCTGCACACAGACAGCCTGGGGGCTGGATGTGGTTCTCGGATGTGTTTTGTTTGGTCAGTGTGGTGTTATTAAAATATTTTTAATCCATTGCAACACTTAAACATTGGAAGATGTCACATAATTTGTACAAGCAAGACCCTTGGTCACTGCATGGAAAGCAGTGGTTGGAGCTGAGTACTGACTGCCCTCCGGCCAAATGGGTGAAGTTACTCAGCTCTGCCCGGCCCCTTCCGTCTTCTGAGTTTGAGACCCTGGCCTAGGCTTTTGAAAACAAAGCCTTTTTGATATTGTATTCCGACGTCAAACACAAACAACTGTTCAGGCACTCTTGGGGGCAAGAATGTAGCAAACTCAAGCACTCTGGGCCAAGGGGCAATGTGTTGGGAGTGGGGGCGGGGAGGGGGGGGACCGCGGTGGAGACAGTTACTTTTTCATTCTCTGCTAATGAATCTACAGCAGTAAAAAAAGGCAGGAGACCGATTGAACTCCCAGTAAGTGTATACAGCACTGACTTATTCAGCCTCATGTTATATCATTTTTACCGATATTAGTAACTAACATTCATCAGGTCTTTGCTAGGTTCCCAGTATTAGGTAAAGAACCTTACAAATATTATCTTGTTGAATTCTTGAGAAACTGCCTCTAAAAGGATGTATCGGAATCTAAAGGCCCGGCAGCCAGGAGGAGGGGATGGGGGTGAACAATGTAAAATGCAGCTGATGATGCGGCTTAAAGGAAGAAAGGAGACAGGTGCAAGCCTGAGACGGGTTAGAGAGGAGGCCCAGACTCCGGACCCGGGGCTCTCCAAAGGAAGTCTGGTGGGCCAAGTGCACCCGGTTGCTTCTATTTTTCCCTAGTTCACCCCACTGCCTATTCTGGTTCTTCTGTCCCTCTTCCCGTTCTCTGTCCCTCCAAGCCTCTCCTGTCTCTTTGCCCTCACCCCCAGCTTCTCCGCGCTAGGCTACGCAGCCGTGCCCCCACCTGCTGGCTTCTGGCGCAGTGGCCAAGCCGCAAGCAGGCTCCCCGCCGTCACGTGACCAGTGCGTAAATCACAGGACCCTGCCCACCCCCGGCGACTGGGCTGCACCCCGGCTCTGCAGAGCTGCAGGTCGCGCATGCGCATCTGCAGGCGCACCGGCGCGCGGGGCTGGAGGGACCCCTGACCAGCCCAGCGCAACCGGCGGCCTCTGCCCCACCCATCCTCAGATTGGGCTGGGGCTCCCGGCGGTGATTCGCTTGGGTCGGAAGTCTCAAGAGGCTCGGGTTCTCGTTGCTGATGCGCTCCCAGTGAGTCGTCCACACGGCCAAGCCTCTCCTTAGGTCAGGGCACTGGAGCTGCCCTGGGCGCTAGACGTTCTCCTCTGGGCATCAAGAAGTCGGAGCGCGACTCTCGGGTCTGCGCTTAGAGCCGGGTGACCTTGGGCGAGTGACTTGACCTCCTTGCGCCCCAGGAAAATGGAGTAATAATAGCACCGACCTCGTGGGGATGTAGTGAGAATTCAATGAAAATTCATGAGAGCCCCTTGCTGGTGCCTGGCATGTATCAAACGTATATGCAAATAAACATTCCGGGCCAAAGGGGGGGGGGGGGGTACTGTGTGATAGTTCAGGGGGGATTTACCTATCGCGTAGGTCACCTCGCTGGGTCCTCAGAGCCACCCTATAAGAGGAGCCTGGAGGTTTTATTGTCCCTGTTTCACAGACAGAGAAACCAAGGCTCAGAGATGTCAAGAGGTCTCAAATCAGGTCTTGAATTCCACATCCAGGGAGATTCTAATCTGCCCACTCGAGAGTCAGGGGTTCCTGAGTGAGTTCACCGTCTGCCACCCCAGTGGCTTTTACAGGAATTCTATTTAAAGTAACATCCCTTCTGATTTTTGCCATCCCTAG
The DNA here is from genome assembly GCF_021613505.1 of Equus quagga. Taxonomy (NCBI): domain Eukaryota; kingdom Metazoa; phylum Chordata; class Mammalia; order Perissodactyla; family Equidae; genus Equus; species Equus quagga. Next base: position 88,753,294 of record NC_060267.1, read on the forward strand.
TGAACATCTCGGGTACACATCTGCAGGAAAGGATTTCTTTTTTTGTCCTTCCTTCTGCAGAAAATAAGCAGCTGCTATATTTTACTTGCTGTGACCTTTGAGGAGGTCCTCACACAGATCCCAGGCCACGGAAAAATCCTGGAACTCTGCATCAAAGTCTCCTCCTGGGGGCTTTCCTTCCCACCCTGCCCCTCAGATTTTCTCCCCTCTAGTCACACTGGCCCCCTCTCTGTTCCTGGAAGAGCCAAACTCCTTTCTGGCACCTGGTCTTTGTACCTTCTGTATATCTGCCTAGGACACTCTCCCAGACCCCTCTTGCTACCTTTTACTCCTCTCGAGAACCCTGTCCTGACTGCCCCCAACCTGGTCCACTGGATCATTCACTCCCACAGCCCCCTGTCCTGCTTCAGCACTTGTTAGATCAGTAACGCAATGCTGTGGATGACTCCTTGATTCCTGTCTGTTTCCCCAGCAAGAATATGGGCTCCTTGAGGGCAGTCTCTGCTGACACCCATCTGGCTAAGGAGGGAGCACATAGCATCACAGTGCATCTTAGGTCCCCTCACATTTACAAACTATCTCCTTCTCCAAATGCACTCGAGGCTATCAATACTGTCCTTGGGTAAAAGGCAGAGCCAAGACATGGGGAGATGACAGACTAAAAATTTAATGAGTATTCATTGATTTTATGACTACTAGCTCTCCTCTCCTTTTTCATCTTTAATCGGCTCAACTCATTTGTTTTTCTCTGAAGCCAGAGGTGAGCCTGTCCCATCTTTCAAAAGTAATCTCTCCATCAACAAAGTCCAGTGACAACTGACCTGGGACCACTTTGGTAAATGTGGACTCCAAGAAGGAGATACTGAGACCAGAGTTGTCCCACAGCATATTGCTGTCAGATTTGGGACTTAGAAATTTCTAGAGTTTGCCCAAAGACTAGGACCTGAGTCTGCATTGTACATGGCTGTAGCTCCAAAGCCCAAAATAGCGGTTTACATATCATAGTGGGAGAACAATAAATATTTGCTAATACACTGCCTGAGCGCAAGTCTGGTGCTCAATTCTCTGAGCCTCAGTTTTTTCATCTGAAAATGGAGATGAAAAACAATGCCCAAGCCTTGCGAGGATTTAATGAGATGAGGCATGTAAGGCGCTTAGCATGGACTTGACACGTAAGAGTTCAGTGAATGGCGGATTTATGGATATAGGTGCCCAGAGAGATAGGGATGGTGTCGATAAACCTCACGTTTTGTTGTGGCTGGCAGTGGGTACTACCCTTAAGACATCTAGCCTCTGGGTTCCTTTTGTGGGCAGGGGGAAAATGGAAGGCTCCCAGAAAGAGGAAAGACAGGACTCCAGCGGAGTTCGAGGAATATGATGCGCGTCAGTAGCCAATGGCCGGGGATTCAGGTGCAGAGGCGGCGGAGGGGACTTTAGGACCCAGCGCACCGGGAGCGCGCAGTGGCCGGGGCGCGAGCGGCGCGCGAGGCGAGGGGGAGGGCGCGGCTCTCTCGCCAGCTGGGGGCCACCTAGCGCCCAGCCGCATCTCGGGGGGCGGGGCCGAGCCCCCGGGCCGCAGCGCGATTGGCGGAGGCGCGCGGGTGACGCGGCCGGCGGGCGCGAGGCCCCGCCCTCCCGCGCGCGCCCGCGGGTCGGCAGCCTCGCTCTGGCTCGCGCCGCGCCCCCGCGCCGAGTCCGCGCGTCAGTCGGTCCCGAGCGCGGCTGCGGGGCGGCGGGCTGCTGGCGGCGGAGGACGCCGGGTCCTGAGGCGGCGGTGTCCGCGGGCGTCGCGTGAGGAGGCTCGGAGCCCGGAGATTCTCGCAGCGCCATGGCCCCCATCGGCCTCAAAGCCGTGGTCGGAGAGAGTAAGTGGAGTCGGGGGCCTCCCCGCGGGCGGGGGCTGCGGCCGTCTGCGAGCAGCCGGGGCCGGACCTGCCCGCAGCGCTCCGGCCTCCGCGCCGGCTGCTTGCCCCGCCCGGCCGGGGGCTCTGGCTGGGAGGGTCCCGTTATCCCAGCGCCGCCCTCCGCCGAGGGAAGTCCCTCCCGGCCTCCTGCGGCCCGCGCCCGCTTCCCTGCTTCCCCGCTCCCCCCTTCCCGCATTCCTCCCCTTCCCCCATCCCTCCCCTCTTCACCCCATCCTTACCCTTCCTCTCACCCCATCCCTCTCCCCCCGCCCCACCCTTGTTCACCCCATCCCTCCCCTTCATCCCCACTGCTCCCCTGTTCACCCCCTCCCCTGTTCACCCCACCCCTCCATCCCTGTCCCTCCTCTGTTCACCCCACCCCTTCATCCCCCCCCCTCCCCTTCATCTCCATCCCCCTCTGTTCACCCCACCCCTCCCCTTCATCCCTATTCCTCTCCATCCCTCTCTTCTCTCTTTACCTCCATCTCCCCTTCACCCCATCTCTCCCCTCTTCACCTGCATTTCTCTCCCCTTCACCCCATCCCCGCTTCGCTCCATTCCCTCTTCCTCCCCCTTCACCCCATCCCTCCCCCCTCACCTCGCCTTTACCCCCTGCAGCCCATCACCCTCCCCTGCTCCCCCATTCTTCTTCATTCCCATTACCTTCCTCTCCTTTCCCCTCGCCCCTTCCTCTCCTTCTTTATTCCCTAAGCTCCCAGATTCCACTCCTTTTTCTGTCTCGGGTCCCTCCCTCTTTCCCACCCTCCTTCGTGAATCGTGACGAGCGATTCCTGGCCTGCGCCCTCCTCCCCCTCCTCCTCCCCGCGGAGCCCGAGCGCCGTCCCCGGCTGCGGAGACCCCCCCGCGAGCCCGGCGGCTGTTTTCCGGAGCCTTGGCTCCGCGGGGCCGAGGCCGCCTCACTCCTCCTCCCGGTCCAGGGTCGTGGCTTCAAGGGCGGGGGCTTATCAGGATCTTGAGCCCTCTCAAATCACTGGGGAGACGAGGACCGCTTTCGTGTGCGGCGGGAGGGGTGGCCCTGCCCAGCGCCGCAGTCTGCAGTCGGGGGTGCAGGACGCAGCCCTTGCTTGGCCGAACGTTTCGGGCCGCTCAGACCGCTGTTGCAGGGAGGAAATGGTTGTTTAGGGGTTTGGATGAGAGGCTCAGCGTAAATGGATTTTGAAAAATGGATGGTGGTGAGTGTCGGCTGCAGCGGAGTGAGGGCCGATGGTAATCTTAGGAAAACAGAGTCCCAGTGCTAAGATCGGTGATAGGTGTAGACATATAACACCTCTTCAGTATTTTGGCTATATCTTTAACAAAAAGTGCGTGAGGATTGCTTTGGCTTTTGCTTCCTCTTTGGAATTAAGAGAAAATTAAAACTGGGCTTTTCTCTGTAGGAGATAAGAAAGGAAATACAATAAAAATGGTGGAAATTACAGTTTCCTTTCCAACCATTGTCTATCATAGCGCGTTCTCTCTTCTCTCTCTCTTTTTTTTTTTTTTGGCTATCAAATGTTTTTGGCTCTGTAGTGTTCCTTTGGAGCATCATAACTGTCTTGTGGTACCCATTCTTTTCGTTGATGTATAGGGAATATTCCCGCCTGTTGTACAAACTTATCTGACCTATTGCATCAGAAGAAAATTGTTATAAAAACTGAATACCAAATGAGCGAGTTTTTAAAGTGCCCACTATAACACCTGCCTTCCCCAGGCAGGAAGGGCTCTAAATCACGTACCTTCTATTTTTTAAGGCCAATCAAAGTGAGTTTAGGGCTTGGAGGACCCATAGCGATCCTCGGATGTCAACACCCTCATTTTAGCCGTGGGAAAGAAATGGAGGCTCAGAGCAGTTAAATGACTTGCCAAAATCAGTGTTAATTAATTTTTAAAAACCTACTGTCCGTTTCCTTACAACATTACTAAAAAGGTAACTTCCTTTATTATTCTAGACATACGATTTCCTTCCAATACCCTTTTAAAAGAGGTGTGAAGCATGGAATGTTATGTTACATATTACATTCTTTCAAATGTTATATTCGAATAAGGGGTTTTTAAAACAAAATCCCTAAGTGTTATAGGAATCAAGTTTTAGCATCCTTTTGCCAGGACCCTTGTTCATGCAGGTAGTTCCTTAGCCCCCCCCCCCCCTTTTTTTAGAAGCAAGCATGAAGGTAAACAAACTAAACATCAATATGCAATATGGCTACAATTTCTTTTCTGAAATAAAGCAAAGCCACTGTTTACCAAAATAAAACCAAAAATACATAAAATTGGTGAATGTGTGAACAGGTTTCTGTTCCTGTAACAATTGAGTTAGGTATAAATTTTGGGGAAAAAAATATTATTGTAATTTTTTTGTCAATGACAGGTTAATTCTGGCTTTTAATTTTGGATGGGGTTTCTAGCTTTGCCTTTTTCCCCTAAAAATAAAAGTAAAATAAAGATGATTGTCTATTAGTGTGTACCAGTTTAAATGTCACCTTCACAGCCTGGTCTTCCCAATCTAAATTAACACCCCATAGTCACTGTTTACTACATTTCTTCATTTTATTTTCTTCATAGTGCTTAAGGTGATCTGAGATGATACTGTTTAGTTTGTGTTTTTTGGTACTTATTGATTGTTTCATCCACTTGAATGTTGCTTCTAGGAGAACAGGGTCTTTATCTGACATGTTCACCACTATATCCCATACCAAGTGGCTTATAGTTGGGTCAATAAATATTTATTGAATGAATGCATGTTATTAAGTATACGATGGAGAGTAAGATAGATGTAGTTTTTGGCTTCTTGTCATATCCTTCTGAGTTAAGTTTTAGAGTGGCGGTAGATACAGGCACAACAAAAGTAGAGGAGGGGGTCAACATCAGCTATTCATTCAACAAATCTTTGTTCAGAGCCTGCTAGGAACTATGGGGGAAAACAGGGACAACTAAAACATGGGACCACTCTCAAACTATTGTGACAGACACAGTCAATCCTGAGGTGCTTTCCCTGTTGCTCCTGTCACCTCTCTTACATATTTAGGGTTCGTCTTTGTGTAGGTCTTGCCCAACTAGACTGCAGGTTCCTTCAGGGGAGAGTAGGACCTCATCTTATTCTTATGTCTATTCTTAGTGGGTGAATTAGTGCTTAGTACTCAGTAAATGTTGAATGAATGACTTAAGCTTTATGTATGGTGACTCAGAGAATGTGCTCTGGAATTAGACTACCTGGGACAAAATTCTGATCCACCACTTATTAGCTGTGTGACTTTGACACATAATGGAACCTTTTTGTGTTTCAATTTCTTCCTCTATAAGATGCATAATAATAGCACCTCCCTTGTGGGGTTCTGTGAGTGTTAAATGAGGTAATGCAGCTGTAACATTTAGCACAGTTCTTGGCATATGGTAAATTCAGTAAATATTGTCATTATGAGAAGATCCACAAAGAAATTTAGTAAAAATGTTATGGGATTTTGAGGGCTGCCCCAGTGGCCTAGGGGTTAAGTTCAGTGTGCTCAGCTTAGGTGGCCCAGGTTCAGTTCCCCGGCCATGTACCTACACCACTGATCAGTGGCCATGCTTTGGCGGCGGCCCACATGCAAAATAGAGGAGGATTTGCAATGGATGTTAGCTTAGGGTGAATCTTCCTCAGCAAAAAAAAACTTTAGGAGATTTCGAGAAGAGATAGACTACCTCTGTCCTGTGGGGCCAGGGTTTGAGGGGAGAAAGCAGAGTCTCAGATAAACTTCTTGAAAGAAGTGCAAATGAACTAGAAAATGGAAGAATCAACCCGAAGAACATGTGGACAATTTGTAATCTGACCCAACTTCTATTTCCAGTTCTACTCATTTCTTTACTTTTTTTGTTTATGTTTTTTCCATAAAATGTAGGTTTTTTCTGCTATTTTGAACAGGGATTGTAAGAGAAGGGAGAATTTCATTTTTTTGGTGGCGTCTTATATCTATTTTATATTAATAGGTGATGTTTCAATTATGCAAATCCATGTTATATCCAGAGCTTACTCCTGTTCAGTGAAGTTTTGTCAGTGTGTTACAAAGATGCAAGGATTACAAAATACACTGTTTTTCCTGTTTCCTAGCTGTTAGCAATTACTCCTCATGCTCGTTTATAAGAATCACATTCTTTTGGAAAAAAATGTAGTTTCAATTTGTACATTAAACTTATACCTTTTTCAGACAGGGTCGTGAGTCATGGGATGTGTCAGAAGTTGAGAAGACTCTGGATAGAAGCAGTCTTTGTTCATTCTTGCAGTTTTTTTTTTTATTAGAAACTTTAGCATACAAATAACCTAAGTATATTTTGAAATATATTAAATACATGTTGCAGTATTTCCATTCTTAAAATTCAGGTGTAATTTGCATACAGTAAAATTCACCCTTTTTAGTGAATTGTTCTTCAGATTTCACTCATTCCATACAGTCACGTAACCACCACCGTAATCAAAATACAGAACAGCGTCATCACCCATTAGATTCTTGTGCTGCCCCTTTGTGGTCAATTCCTCCTCCCACCCCCCGCTCCTGGCAACTACTGAATTGTTTTCTGGCCCTACAGTTTTGCCTTTTCCCAAACGTCATATCAGTGGAATCCTATAGTGTGTAGCTTTTTTAATATGATTTCTCTAACTTAGCCTAATGCTTTGAGAGTCCTCTATATTGCACGTATCTGTCATTTGTCCCTTCCCATTGCTGACTGCTGTTCTGATGGATGGATGTCCTTACAGTTTATCCATTCACCAGCTGAAGGACGTTTGAGTTGTTTGCACTTTAGGGCAATTATGAATAAAGCTTCTATAAGTTCTCACACACAGGTTTTTGTGTGAACATATCACTTAGATATGCAGATACCTAGGAGTGGGATTAATGGGTCGTATGACAAGTGTATGTTTAACTTTATAAGAAGTTGTCAAATTGTTTTCCAAAGTGGCTATACCATTTTACATTCCTGCCAGCAATGCGTGAGAATTCTCATCCTTGTCAGCACTTAGTATTGTCAGTTTTTAAAATTTTAGCAATTCTGATAGATAGTAGTATGTCATAGTTTTAATTTACGTTTTCCTAATGTAATCCTTAATGGTATTAGGCATTTTTTCATGTATTTTTTGCCATCTGTCTATGTTCTTTGGTGACATGTCCAAATATTTTGCACATTTTTTATTGGGTGGTTTGTTTTCTTATTATTGAGTTTTGAGAGGTCTTTATATATTTTGAGTACAAGTCCTTTATCAAATATAGGGTTTCCGAATATTTTCTTACAGTTTGTGGCTTGTCTTTTCATTTTATTAAAAGTATTTTTCAAAGAGCAGAGGCTCTTAATTTTTATAAAGTCCAAGTTATCAATATTTTATGGATTGTGCTTTTAGTTCCCTATATATGAAATCTTTGCCTAACCCAAGTTCAAAAAGATTTTCTATGTTATGTTTTTTCTGTGTTTTCTTCTGTAAGTTTTATAATTTTAGGTTTTACGTTTAGTCTCTGATCCATTTTGAGTTAATTTTTGTATGTAGTGTGAATTATGGTCCATTTGTTCATGTGTGAGTGTGTGAATGTCCAGTTGTTCCAGTACCATTTATTAAAAGACTGTTCTTTCTTTTCCATTGAATTGTCTGTTCTTTGTCGAAGATGAGTTAACCATATATGGGTGGGTCTATTTCTAGATTCCCTGCTGTGTTTCACTGATCTATATGGGTGCTTCTGCCAACACCCACTCTGCCTCAATTCCTGTAGCTTTAAAGTAAGACTGGAAACCAGGTATTGTGAGTCCTCCAACTTTGTTGTTCTTTTTCAAAATTCTTTTGATTCTTTTGGTTCATTTGCTTTTCTATATAAATTTTAGAATCAGCTTGTCAATTTCTGTTTAAAAAATGCTTCTGGAATTTTTATTAGAATTGTATTGAATCTATAGATCAGTTTGGGGAGATCTTGACATTTTAACAAATTTACTTCTAATATTTTAGTTTCTTTGCTGTATTGCAGTGTGAAAATCATGATTCTTAGCTTCACAAATAAGGGAACAACCCACTGATAAGGAGAATTGCACATAGTTTAGCAAGGTCACAGGATACAAGGTCAATGTGCAAAAATCAATTGTATTTCTGTATACTAGCAATGAACAATTTGAAATTCAAATTTAAAGTAGTACCATTTACAGTAGAACAAAAACCCCACAAAATACTATAAACCCAATGGAATATGTTCTACATCTGTATGCTGAAAGTTGCAAAGCACTGATGAAAGAAATCAAAGATGGCTTAAATAATGGAGAGATATACTATGTTCATGGATTGAAAAAATTTGTTATGTTTATCTATTTATTTTTAAGACGTGTTTCCAATTCTCTTGGGTAGATGCCTAGGAATAGAATTGCTGGGTCATGTGGTAACTCTATATTTAATTTTTTGAGGAGCTGCCAAACTGATTCCAAAATGGCTGCACCATTTTACACTCTTACCAGAAGTGTATGAGGCTTCCAATTTTATAGCATCCTTCTCAACACTTGTTATTATCTGTCTTTTTTTGTTATAGCCATCCTAGTGGGTGTGACTTTAAGTTAAATTTGCATAATTTAAAAAATATCTTCTGCATCAGTAGTTGAGATCTCTTTTCTCATTCTACCCTTTTTAAAATTATTTTTATGGAAGTACTTTCTAGATACATATCTTTTTTTTCTTTAAAGATTTTATTTTTCCTTTTTCTCCCCAAAGCCCCCTGGTACATAGTTGTATATTTTTAGTTGTGGGTCCCTCTGGTTGTGGCATGTGGGATACCACCTTAGCATGGCTTGATGAGTGGTGCCATGTCCATGCCCAGGATCCGAACCGGTGAAACCCTGGGCCACTGGAGCGGAGCGCATGAACTTAACCACTCGGCCACGGGGCCAGCCCCTATACTTATCTATTTTTGACTGTCTTTAAAAAAGATAGTTTCTTCTATGTTGTGTGTGTGTGTTCTTATTCTAATTTTTTGAATTAGTGCTTAATTTTTTTTCCTAATACAAGTATCTAAGGATTGAGTTTTCATCTGAGTACAGCTTTGGTTGAATCTCATAGGTTTTCTCCCCACCCCCCTCCATAGTTTTTAATATGTAGTATTGCCATTTATTTCTAAATATAGTCTTCCTTTGTTTTGAACTAGATGTCACTCGTGATGGGGTGATAAATAGTTTGAATTGGGGCAGAATTTCCAAGGAGGTGGTTTGGGACTCGGCTGTCATCCATGTGTTGCCCATCAGGTGTAAGAGAGCATACGTCTGCCACAGGATCCAAAGAGGGTTTTTTGAATGTGCACTGAAGGATTTCTCTCTGGCTTTTTTGGCACGCAGCACCTCTTAGATAAACAGGTGTTTGGCAGCTAATGAAGTATCTTTTCTTTAGTGGAGTAGTCAGGCCAAATTTTAGATTTACCACTGGCAACTCAGCAGCCATAAATTTTGAACCTGGTCCTGTGGCTTAGCTGTGAGAAGTGCTTGGAGAATCCCCAACTCTCTCCTCATATTGGATTGCTTCCCTCAGTGGCTTCTTTGCAGGGCTGTTGCTAGAGCTAAAGTTAGGATGAAGTATCTGACTTCAGTTTGGTTTCAGCAAGTATGAGTTTTACTTACTTTTTCCCCCCATGCTTTTTTTTTTTAATCAGAAGCAGTGTTGGGTAGTGGAAAAAGGTTCTGAACTAGAAGTCAGAACATCCAGCTGACAGTCCCAGTTCTAACACTGGCTGGCCGGGACGTGTTATTTACCCTCTTTTCAAATTGGGAATTCTAATACCAGCATCACAGAATTCTTTTAAGGCTCCCATTAAATAATATACCAAAAAAAGTGCTTGGAAAACAACAAAGAGTCACCCTAAGGGGTTATTATATTTTACAGGTCTAATTACAGAAATTGGTTTATCTGCTCAAGGTTACTGAATAAGTCATTGGAAGAGTTAGGGAAATGAATTACTCATACTTTTGATAGACACCTGATCTAGGAATCACTAGGCAGCAGCCGGCTGTGGCCCACTCTGATGCCCTTGGGAAAAGTTTGCATTGGTTAAAACAGCAATTTGCTTCTGATCTACACTGATCTGATCTTAATATACGTCTCTGGGGCTTCAAAGCAAGAGTAACTACTGATGGCTCAAATTGCAAGTTCTCACTGGACAGATTTCCAGTATTTCTTTCTTTCTGTTTCTTGTGTGTCACCGATATTTCACTTTAAATGTTTACTAAATATTTGGCCTAGGAGCTGGCCTTGTGAAGTGAGTGAGATAGTAAATATCATACTAGGAAAGCGTATCTTACTCTTGGGAACAAAAATATTTAGAGAGAGATGAAGAAAAGTAGAGGGAAAAAAACAAATTAAAAAAAAATCATTGGAGGGGGCCGGCCCTGTGGCCCAGTGCTTAAGTTTGCGTGCTCTGCTTAGGCAGCCGAGGGTTCTGCCAGTTCGGATCCTGGGCGCAAACATGGCACCGCTCATCAAGCCACGCTGAGGCAGCGTCCCACATGCTACAACTAAAAGGACCCTCAACTCAAAATACACAACTATGTACCAGGGGGCTCTGGGGAGAAAAAGGAAAAATAAAATCTTAAAAAAAAAAAAGTCACTGGAGCCTCACTGTGAAGATACAGACTTGAGCCAGAGTCTCCAGCAGTCACTCCTGCGGGATTCAGACAGGCCGTGGTAATACCTCAGGGTAAGTGCCCTGAGAGGGACAGTACGGTGTGGTGATATTGGAGCATGTAGGGGAGCCCCCAACAAGGCCTGGGGGATGAGGGAGGCAGAGGGAGACCTGGACGATGAGGAGGAGTTAGCCAGGACAAGGCTGGCATTGTGGGGCCTGGGGGAGAGCAACTCAAGTAGCAGAATGTCCGGGCTTGGCAAGAAAATGAGAAAGGTTCACCTGGCTGGAGCTGGCAGCAAGAGAGTGTGCAGAGAGAAGTTGGAGAGGTGCTTGGGGCTTTCCTATCCTCGTGAAGGACTTTTATCTTTATTCCAGGAGCGGTGGGATGCCACCGAAGGTTTTCATTCACAGAGAGACATGGTTAGAATTTAGTCTAGAAAAATCTCTGGTTGCTGTGTGGAGAGTGGACATCAGGGAGTGCGACTGAGGGCAGAAGGTTCAGTTAGGAAGCTACTGTGGTGGTTCAGGTGATGAGAATGGGGATCTGGCAGGGATGGAGAAGTAGCAGCAGGTGGAGAGGAGATTGACTTGAAGGAGTCTTCGGAGGTAGAAGTGTCCGGTCATGGTGATGGATTGGGTGTGGAGGAGGAGGAGGAGGAGGAGGAGGAGGAGAAAGATTTGGGAAAGATGCCGAGTTTTCTGGCTTGGGCAGCCAATTGGAAGTTCATGGCGTTCACTAAGAATATGAAAGAAGGAGAAGAAAGGTTTGCCGAGAAGCATTTGCTTTTGCAGGCATTGTCTTTTAGGTGCCTGTGGACTGCCTAAGGGGAGACAGCTAGTGGGCAGTGGGTAGACGTGCTGAAGGTCAGGGCTGGAGATTTTGGTTGGGGCGTCACCAGGCCATTGAAGATGTGGGTGTGGGTCAGATCACACAGGAGAAGGTGTAGGGTGAGACCAGGGCCTGGGTTCATGCCCGAGGGACACTGACGGGCTGGGCACAGCAAGAGTACCCGGCAGATTGGAGAGTTAGAGACAAGAATGTGAATCTGGCAGAGCAGTGTCTGCAATTCTGTGACTTCCAGGGCCCACCCTAAGGCAGACCTGGAGAGAGCTGGAGCTGGCCACTGGGAGGCTTCACGTGGAAATGGGCGTCCACCCTCCGGATGGGGAGGCTCGGCGGTTGGAAGCTTTTCAGGAGTTTTCCCTCTGTGCTGTTTCCCCTGTGTCTTAAAGTCGGCCTTTGCCTGTGTGAACTTCATTGTTCAGGGTTGTTCCGAGGAGGAGAAGAGGAAATGGTAGTAGTCAGTCAAAATGCAAAGCTCTGAGGATTTGGGTTTTATGCTGTGTCGAGATGCCATTGCACTGTAGAGTCTTGGCTCTGGGAAGGATCTTAGAAGCATCTAGTCCAGACTCTCACCCAGAGCAGGAAGTGAGATTGTACTAGGCTGTTCGATGAATAACAGCTGTTAGCAGATTTTTTTCCTTCTCTGTGGCTATTGGGGACAGACAGTATTATTTTCATGTTCCATGCCAGCGTAGATTCACAAGTATAAACTCCTAGGAGTGTTACAACAGTGAGGGCAGAAAGCCACTTATACTGTGCTTAGCTATGGCTGAGGACTTCCCAGTTGATTCTAATCCAGTCGCAGATGCTCTTCATGAACTTTCTTTAATGGCGTCCGAACGAAGCTGCTTCTGTTTGGCAGCTGAGGGGAAAGGCAGACCTGTTGGGTTAGATGGGTTTCACAGCCCCCACACTGGGAGTGACGGGCTGAAGCCAGCCCCACAGCTCCTCTGCTCTCAGAGTTTCTTTTTCCTTCTTCTTGAGCATCGGTACAGCTGCAAGGGGAAGGAGAGGCCTTTGCCTGGTCTCTGGACACATTGATATTGTTGGTGCCAATTGCTAGGGATTTGAGGAAAATAAAACGTTGGAACTGAGAAGAGTCTCCGTCCGCTCTGTGTTAATTTCACGCTGTAGGCCTTCAGCAGCAGACTACTGTGAGGCAGACCCCTGAAAAGGTACTCTGTCTAGGGGGCCGACCCTGTGGCCGAGTGGTTAAGTTTGTGCTCTCCGCTTTGGCGGCCCAGGGTTTTGCAGGTTTGGATCCTGGGCACGGAGATGGCACCGCTCATCAAGCCATGCCTAGGCAGTGTCCCACATAGCATAACTAGAAGGACCTACAACCAGAATGTACAACTATGTACTGAGGGGTTTTGAGGAGAAGAAGAAGGGGAAAAAAAAAGGATTGGCAAGAGATATTAGCTCAGGTGGCAATCTTTAAGGAAAAAAATTAGTCTACAGACCTCATCAGTTTTGGGTAAAAGTGTTTCCCTGGGATTTTAAGATGAGGCAATCACATGGTCGCTGAAAGTTTAGCAGCATGCTTTCCCTCGGATAATCTTAGGGTGGGTTGAACTTTACTTACTTTGAACTTTGCTGTTTTGGTTATGTGTCGGGATCCTTCTCTCTCTCTCCCCCGCCCCTCCTTCTTCTCTCTCCCTCTCCTATTTATCCTGTAAGGAACTTTGAATTCAAGTTGGAGTAATAAGCTTTTTTGGGCTTTGACTGAGACTGAATGCTCTGGTCAGTTTCTCATAGAGTGGTAATACTCATTCTTTCCCTGCCTCTAATCTCTTATTAAGAAAAATTTTCAACATACTGAAAAGTTGAAAAAATAGTATAATGATCACCTACCTACCTTCTACCTAGATTTAACAATTGTTAAATTAACTTGCTATCTTTGTTTTTATTCTCTCTATAAATACTTTTTACTAAAGAATTAGTGTAAGGGGTTAGACATTGCAGAAGAAAAGATTAGTGAACTTGAAGACACAGCAATAGAAATAATCCAAAGTGAAACAGAAAAAAACGACAGGGAAAAAAACCCAAGAAAGCATCAGTGAGCTGTGGGACAACTTCAAGGAGCTTAATATATGTATATGATTGGAGACCCCCAAAGGGGAGAAGAATGAGAGGAGTCAGAAAAAATATTTGAAGAAATATTGGCTGACCATTTTCCAAATTTGATGAAAACTGTGAATTCATAGATCCAAGAAGTTCAATGCACCCCAAGCATCAGTAACATTAAGAAATCTACACCAAGGCACCTTATAACCAAATTGCTTCAAAGCAGTGATGAAAAGAAAAGACACACTATGTACAAAACAGAGAGAAAGAAAGCAGCAGATTTCTTGTCAGAAACAATGTAAGCTAGAAGGCAGTAGAGCAATTTCTTTAAAAGACTGAAAGATACAAAATATTAACCTGGAATTCTACGTCCAGAGAATATTTCCTGCAGTAACAAAGCACGGTAAACACTTTCAGACGTTAAAAAGAAGGTTGAAAGAATTTATCACCAGCAGACCTGCACTACATGAAATGATACCACAGGGAAACCTGGGTCAACACAACGGAATGAAGAGCCGTGGAGATGGTAACAGTGTGGATAAATATAAAGCCACGTGGCTGCAGACACGGTTGTCTTCCCTCCAGGGTGCCACCATTACCCTGGACTTCCATTCACTGTCCTCCTGGGGATTTTCCACCCTTCTTGTTTGGAATTGTCCTGTCTCCTGTATTTCATGTCGTCCTTTCATGTTGGTTTACACTCTCCTGTTTAGGTGGAGCTCGTCTCCCAGGAGCTTCTGGGAAAAGGGAGGTAATCTTATTGCCTCAGACCTTGCCTGTCTGAAAATAATCTCTTTTACTCTTATACTTGATTGACAGTTTGGAGGGGCATAGAATTCTACATTAGAAATTATTTTCCTTCAGAATTTTGAAGACTTTGCTCCACTGTTGTCTTGTTTCCAGTGTTGTCTTTGAGATGTTTGAAGCCATTTGATTCCTGATCCTTTGTATATGTCCCATACCTTCCTCCCTGAAGCTTTCACTGTCCTCAGCATTCTGGACTTTCCTAGTGACTGGCCTTGGTGTTTGTCTGTTCTTATCCATTGTGCTAGACCAGGGTCAGGAAACTTTTTCTGTAAAGGGCCACATAGTAAATACTTTAGGTTTTGTACTGCATATGGTCTCTGCCACATCATCTTCTTTTTTTTCCCCCACTCCTTTAAAAGTTTTAAAAGCCATTCTTAGCTTAAGGTCTGTACAAAAACAGGCTGCAGGCTGAATTTGGCCCACAGCCACGGTTTGGTGACCCCTGTGCTGGACATTCAGTGACCCTTTCAGTCTGGCAACTTACGCTACTTACTTCTGGAAACATTTCTTAAATGATTTCCTTAGTGTTTTTCTCTCCTGATTTTCTCTTTATGGAATTCCTGCTTCGATGCTGAATCTCTCGGACTGGTCCTCTAGTTTTCTTATCTTTTCTCTCCAATTATTAATCTCTTTGCTTTTTTGCTGTGTTTTCTGGGAGTTGTCCTCAAAACTTTACCTTCCAGTCCTTCTATTTGATTTTAAATTTCTGCTGTTCTTTAAACATTTCTCTATTCGTTTAAATGTTCTTTAAACATTTCCAATAGCTCTTTTTAATTTTCTTTTTTACAGCCCCCATTCTTGTTTCATGGGTGTGGTATCTTCTGTGTCTCTCTCTTTTTACAAAGACATGTTTTAAATCTCTACATAGTCTGTGTCTTCCAGGTTTTGTTGCTGTTGTTTTGTTTGTTTTAGTCTGTTTCCCATGTAGGAGCCTTCCTTGGATGTGTAGCAAACAGTGGTGTCTGCTTGTGGTGAAGAATGAGAGACGACGTGCTGATTGGGAGCTCTGAGCTGGTGGGCTGTTCGTTGCGGGAATCCGCAATGTCAGTATCTTTAGATTTTTCTTCTTGGGCTCAGATTCCCCAGAGAAGTCTCTGTCTGTCTCCTGCCTGCGAGATAAAGGTCTGGCTGCACCAGTTCTGGGAGCTGAGTGGATGAAGAGGGCCAGGGGTATGGAGGGTAGTTCCCAACAATCTGTACATGTGGTCAGATAGTCCCTCTCTTTCGCTATTGGACTCATGTTCTGAACTGTACCTTGGGTCCCCCAGTCCAGGGACACCCTACACTCTCTGAGAGGAAGCTTTCAGTGTTCTGCCATGTTGGGAAAAGGTCAGTCACCCGGTGATGGGAAGCGGTAGAAGGGACCTGGGATGTAACTGCTTCTCAGATACTTTTCTACCAACGTGCCCTCTCCTCGCTCCCATTCTTTTGAGTTCCCGAGGTACCTCGTGCTGCCGGTTCCTGAAACTGTTGAGGATTCTTCTGTGTACATCTGGTTGGTTTTCAGTATTCCCTACTGCTTCCACTTCAGATGGATTCCGCTTTCTTAGGCCTGCTAAGTCAGTTATCACACATCTGTTGTAGAAAACAGACCACAGACTCAGAATTCAAAAATAAGATTTTGTCATTCATAAGAGCTGCATCCTAGGAAGGAAGGAGGGGAGTGGCCAGTAACGAGAGGCTGGGGACCGCCACACCCTGTTTTCTTAAGGCAGCAAAATGACTGGTTCGTTTGGCAGCTTTTTTTCCTTTCTTGCTGTGAGAAGAATGAAAATAGTCTTCTAGAGTTCTGGGGCTAATTGTCTGGGCAGCTAGTAAAAGCCTGACTAAACAGAGATAGGTTAAAAAAAATATTTGGGACACCCCAAATCCTGAAATACCACTCTGAATTAGCTCATTACCTCGCTCTGAAGCAGGAAATCAAGTTAAGCCTAAGGTCATTTCTTCTGATATTGGGTATCGCCTCCCAGACCCCAATATACATCCTCAGTGGAGTGGTCTTTGGTGTAGAACTTTTTAGTAAATTATACGATTTGGAGAGACAAACTTCACAGCGGGTTCTCCACCACCCACTCATCCCCTAGCTTAAGGCTGGACAAAGACCATCATCGCAACACAGCCATTTCATATTCTGGGAGCAACATTCAGATGATGCCTGGGTAAATGGGGAGGGGCAAAGAGAGCCACCTACACGTTTCTGATACAAGTAGATGGCCAGAGAGAATGCCTCTGGTCTCGGTGATCTAGCAGAAAAGCAAAGCAAATCTACATGGCAGCTTTGTAGAAGTTTGATAAGGAAAAATGTCAGACACATGGCATAAAGAATCAGGTAAAGAATTTATCCAGGGGCCGGCCCCCTGGCTGAGTGGCTGAGGTTCACGCACTCTACTTCAGCGGCCCAGGGTTTCGCTGGTTCAGATCCTGGTTGCGGGCATGGCGCCGCTCATCAGGCCATGGTGAGGGGGCGTCCCACATGCCACAAGTAGAAGGACCCAAAATTAAAATATACAAATATGTACCGGGGCGATTTGGAAAGAAAAAGCAGAAAAAAAATAAAAAGAATTTATCCTGGAAGAAGACCAGTCCAGAGAAAACAATCCAAATCACTCTCAAACAAAAATGATGAACCGAGAGCTCAAATGTGGGGTGACGTGAAATAACAGAGTGACGTGGCACTCCAGTTAGTGGGCCAAGGAAATGGGAAATAAAAAATAATAGCGTTGCAGAACAAATAAACCAATTTTAAAACATAAGAAGCAGAATCTTTTCTAAAGAAGATGGAAGACAGACTTGAGAAAACCACGTACTCTGCATACTTAGTGAAAGTGCAAACAACCATTTCTTTTGGATTTTCAACATTTCTTCTCTTCTTGGAGCCCCACCTTCTTCCGGTGCTGGATCCTGAGCCCAGACCCCGACAGGATGTTTCCTTTTCCTGGTATCTTATTGTACCAGTTGCATGGATTTGGGAAAAGGAAGCACAGCCCTCCTGAATTTGGACCTTTGTGTGTGTGTGTGTGTGTGTGGTGGTGGGGAGGCATTTCCTGCCTTCTGGAAGCTTCTCTGGGGCTTTTGTGTCAGTTTGACATCTCTAGAATGGCTCTATTGAAGTTTCCAGAGGGAGCTTGAGCTTGTGGCCTTGTCATGCTGTGTGAGACTAACCGTTTTTTAAATATCTCAGACCTGAAGAGCTGAAGCAGGTTAAATCTTAGAGCAGAACCGATTGGGCTGATCAGAGTCTTGGGCCTGAAAATAAGATGATTTCTGCCACCACTATTGTGGACAAGTCACTTAATTTCTCTCGTGTTCAGTTTCTTTATAGAACGGACTAGATCAGGGTTTCTTAACCTCAGCACTGTTGACATTTGGGGTATGAGCCTGTGCATTGTAGGATGCTTAGCAGCATCCCTGGCCTCTCCCCACTAGATGCCCATAGCACCCTCTGATCTTAACAATCAAATATGTCTCCAGGGGCTGGCCCGATGGCATAGTGGTTAAGTTTGCTTACTCTGTTTCGGCAGCCTGGGGTTCACAGATTTGGACCCCGGACACAGACCTACGCACTGTTCATCAAGCCATGCTATGGCACGTGTCCCACATACAAGTAGAGGAAGATCAGCACAGATGTTAGCTCGGTGACAGTCTTCCTCAAGCAAAAAGAGGAAGATCGGCAACAGATGTTAGTGAGGGCCAGTCTTCCTCACCAAAAGAAAAAAGAAAGAAAAAAAAGATGTCTCCAGACATTGCTCAATGTCCCCTGGGGGGCAATATCACTCCCCATTGAGAACCACTGAGCTAAATGATCTTTGTGTCCTGTCTGCTCTGGGTTTCTGGAATTATATGAAACATTCTTTCTGCTCTTTCCAGAGTGTATTTTCCTTAATCCTTTAGTCCTTAGGGAAACTCCCACGTAAGTCAAGAAATGTGATTTGGAGCCATTAAATACCGCATCTACCAATTTAAGATACTGGCTGCATCTTGGGTTCCTGCCGAGATCAAATAGATGCCTATGCTCAGTGCCTGCGGTTCAGGGAGGATTTCCTGCAGTCATCGGACAGTCTCCCAGGAGGAAGACAAGCCTTTGTGCAGCGAAACGGATACAGGCTGGCAGGCCAAGTGGGGCGTTACAGATGAGGTCTGCTGTTGTCACTAATGTATGAGGGCAGTATGTTTTCTTTTCTTTTTTTCTTTTTGTTTCTTTAGCAAATGTGAAATGCTTCCCCAATAACTGCAGGTTTATCATGATCTCGTGTAAAATGGCCCACATTCTTGAGCCCTTCCTTTTAAAAATGTCCGATTCAACAGTGCTTATGAGGTAATAGTAGTACTTTCTGTCCTGGAAGATTAATTGCCATTTCACCATTTTTTGTCCTTGTTTAGTCTTTTTGCTTCAAAATATTAATGTAACTAAGTAGTATTTGCTACTATAAGCTATTGATTTTAAGAAGATATAAATTGTTTGGGTTTCCATTTTTTGATTGATTTTTCTATTTGTGTGTATTTGGTAACTTTGCAGCTCCTTTTATCCAAGGAACATGATGTTTTAGGCAAGCTCAGGAGGAAGAAAATCACTCTCCTTTGCACCGGGGTGAGGAGGCCGCAGCCCCAGTTCTCGGGAACTCCTATTTCTAATCTTTTTGTCCCCAGTTTGAGATTCCCTTTCTGCTAATCCAAGTTCCAAGGTCCATGAGGCTTTGCTCTAGACTTTCTAGCTCCTGAAGCTTTTGTCTCTAAACCTTATGAAAAAGTCAGGAAAATAAGATTGAAAATGAAGACTTCCTGTGAAAGAGAGTGTGAATAATCATTTCTGTAACTCTGTCTGGTGTCCTTATGTGTCTGAGGTTAGGGTTTGACTTTTCGGGCATCAGGCATTTATTTATCACCCTGCGCTCCTCCCAGATACCGGCAGCTGCCCAAGCTTTGCCTGCTGTAACACTGGACATTTGAGTCTTATGCGGTCTGTGGGTGTGCTTACAAGAGCAATGTCCTCCAGTCATTGTGCACGCAGCTCTGCACCTTCTAAAGCTGTGACCACTCCCAACAACGGCCCCCTCCCTTCTCTCCCACTCCACCTCGCCCAAAAAGCAAACCCAAATAGGAACATTGTCAGATTAAGCAGTTGTCATTCAACAGTTACAGGGAGTGGTACCCTGTTCTTGCCCTGTGGCTGACAGTTTGTGATCTCTGTTTTGGTCTCTCGCACTTCGGCAGAGCACAATTTAGATACACGATTAAAGCAAATTGTAATTTTAGATAATGGACATTTTATAGGGGTAAGCCAGGGCACCTGACTTCAGTTGAAGACGCCGTGGAACTATTCCATATTAAGCAAAACTGCGTTTGTTTTTTGTATTTGAAGTTTTCATCTAAAATTCTCTGATGACTTTTTAAAAAACAGCTTTCTTGAGATATAATTCACATACCATACCATTCACCCATTTAAAGTGTACAATTCAATGGCTTTTAGTATATTCACAGAATTGTGCATCCATCATCACAATTTTAGAACACTTTCGTTACCCCAAAAAGAAACCCTGTACTCCTTAGACATCACTCCCAACTCCTCCGTCCCCTCACCCTAGGCAACTGCTAATGTACTTTTTATCTCTATGGATCTGCCTCACTGGACAGATCATGTAAATGGAATCGCAGAATATTTGCTCCTTTGTGACTGGCTTCTTTGACTTAGCATGTTTTGAAGATTCATCTGTGTTGTAGCCTGTGTCAGAACTTCATTCCTTTTTATGGCTGAATAATCTTCCATTGTCTGGATACGCCACATCTATATTCCCCTCATCAGTTGATAGCCATTTGGATTGTTTCTGCTTTTTGGCTACTATGAATAGTGCTGCTGTGAACACCCGTGTGTAAGTGTTTGTGGAGACCCGTGTTTTCACTTCTGTTGGGTAGGTACCCAGGAGTGGAATTGCTGAATGATATGGTAATTCTACGTTTAGCTGTTTGGGGAGCTGCCAGACCGTTTTCCAAAGCAGCTGCACTGTTTTGCATTCCCACCAGCGGTGCATGCTTGACTTTTGTCTTATGTTTCAGGTGTAACATCTTGTTTTCCTAACTGGACTGTAGGTTTCTTGAGGTCAAGAAATTGATGCATACTTTATTTATTTATTTATTTTTTTATTTTTAATATCCTCCATAGGCTTCATGATTAGATACATTTTATTGTGCAATTACTAGACACTTCACTTCTCTGGGCCTCAGTTCCTCCTTTGTAAAATGGGAGCGATTATAATATTTAATTGCTGAGGGTCACTGTGAGCTTTAAAGGAGATGATACACATAAAATGTGTGCAATGATGTATTCCATATAGTAAGTCTTCAATACATATTAGATACTACTGCTATTCTGGGCACTTTTTTCTTATTGAGACTGAATTATTGATTGAGGTTTATCTTTAATATGAGCTTTTAAGAGGATTTTGGCTACGATTGTGATCTCTTAATCAGACACTGGTTAAAAATTAGTATATAGAGAAATGCTAAGATGGCAGAAACTTTGGATATGAACATTTGTATCTATCCATCCATGTAATACCACATTCCTCACTGAATCTGAGTGAGGAGAGTTGAGGGAAGAACATTTCTAGATCCTTCTGGCTTGCAAACTTGGACTGGCCAGGGTAGCCATAGTTTACCTGTCATGTTCCTCAGGAAGGAAGAGATCTCTCTCCCCAGGAGTCCCTGTACAAGAGTCTCTGAGACATTTTTTACACAGTGATCTTTGAACTGGGAGCTCTGCATCCTGGGGGTGGCGGGAGAGTGGCGGCCAGGAAGGATGTGTAGGTGGTTGCGGAGAGCCACCAGGTGGAATCACCCTACCCAGCCATGAGGTACACGTGAACAGAACTGCTTGTTTCACTCCCAGCAAGCATTGCTCAGTTATGCCACTCAGAGGCTCATTCATTCTGCAGGCAGTTGCTAAATCATTATTTTATGCCAGATGCCAGAGACAAAGCCGGAGGGAGGGTGCAGGGAGGGGGAGGGAGTTGTCATGTGTGAAGGTGAATGAATGAGGCTTAGTGTTCAAGGAGCAGAAGACAGAAAGTGACTTGTGGAGTCCTCAGCAAGGAGCTACTGCTTTAAAGACCAAGTGAGGGGCCGGCTCTGTGGCCGAGTGGTTAAGTTCGCACGCTCTGCTGCGGCGGCCCAGGGTTGGGATCCTGGGCACGGACATGGCACCGCTCGTCAGGCCACGTTGAGGCGGCGTCCCACATCCCACAACCAGAAGGACCTACAACTAAGATATACAACTGTGTACTGGGGGGGTTTGGGGAGATAAAGCAGAAAAAAAAGAAAAAAGATTGGCAACAGTTGTTAGCCCAGGTGCCAATCTTTAAAAAAAAAAAAAAAAAAAAAAGACCAAGTGAGACTCTGAGCAGTCTCTCTGAGTGCATCCTGAGCCATTCTCTCCCTTACTGAGCTCACTCAATCTCCCCAACCTTGCTTTCTCTCTCTTTCTAGACTGTCCCATCGTTGATTCTGACTTGGGGACTTTGCACCTGCTCTTGCTATGCCTGGAAAACTCCCCCCGACCCCCCCAATCTTCACAGGGTTGGTTCCTCCTCACCAGCTCCTCAGGGGACCATCTCCCAAACTCCCATCACACTCCAGCTCATTAACCTTTGCAAATTTCCTTTGAGCTCTTACTCCCTACAGTGATCTTGTTTATTTCCTTCCTTTCTTGGCTGTCTCCCTTCCACATCAGGTGTAAGCACCTTAGGAGCAAGAGTCTTATTTAGCTTGTTCATCGTGGTCTTTCCAGTGCCTGGAGGGATGTCTGGCACATAGCATGTGTTCAATAAATCATCATTGCTGAGTGGATGAAAGAGTTTGTATGCAGAGAAACAAACTGGAAAGCAGGAGATATATCGTAAACTCCACAGAGGAGCGATAAGAAACCAATTGGAAATCATTGGATTCTTCCTTATTAGGAAAGTCAAATGCCATTGAAAGTAGATGGTGGTGGTGACGGTGATAGCCAACAGTGTTAAGTACCATTCTTAGCACTGAAGTAAGTGCTCCACATATATTAATTCATTTAGTCCTCGCAATCACTCGATGAGGCACGTGTGGTCATTCTCGTTTTACAGATAGGGAAACTGTGACACAGGGAGATTTAGTAACTTGCCCAAAGTCACAGCTAGTAAGTAGAGGAGCAGGATTTGAACCCTAACCATCTGGCTCCAAAAGCCATCTGAATCACTTGGTGTTACTGTGTCCAGGTGATCACTGCGATGTAACAGAGAAAAGGACTCTTCGGTTCAATTCAGAGTCGAGTCCATGCTAGTGCCTGATAGACAGTGTGTGTAGTGGGGAGAGCATGTGGACAGGGATCCAGAGACCCATCTCTGTTCACTCTGGACCGACCAGTTAGCGACCTCGCCCACTCCAGATGGCTGTGTTTTGCAGGAAGTGTCTTAATCCCAAAACAAGGAAGCTGGACTCTAGCCTTAGATGATCTCTAATGTTCTTTCCAATATAAGAGTTCTTAAGCACCAAAGATGTAGAATCATTGAAAGTTACTTTCCCTCCCCAGGCGTCAGCCAAAGAGCCGTGAGTGTATGTGCATACATCCCCACACACATCTGCGTGTGCACAGAAAAGGATCTGTAAGAGTGCCCGCACACTGGTGGTGGTGATTTCCCCTCAAGAATGGAGGGTAAGGAGGGAAATCTCCCTTTGTATTTGTATATCTCTCTACTGTTTGAATTTTTCAACAAGAATGTGCTACTTCTATATTATTAAAAACAACGTAAAGGCAAAAAATTAAAGTGGTTTGTAGTTAGGTTACCAGTAGTTTACGTATAAACAGATATTTCTCAGGGAACGCTCTGGAGAGTGCTTGGAAGGCTTGCTTTCAAGTATTTGAATCATTTCCTCCTGTCTTGTTTAGCATTAACTTATTCCGTCTGGGAAGATGCATTTGTTTAGCAAGGAGAAGCTTCAGTTCAGAGCAAGACAGTCGAAAAGACTTGGTTGCCGTCTTCAGCTGTCTGAAGTGCTGTTAGGGAAAGAGGAACAGAATTCTCCTTGTTGCTTCAGAGCAGAATTACCAGCAGCAGGCAGAATGGACGGGGTGGAGTCCCAGCGTGTCTATGCTGGTAAACAGTGGAGCTGTCTTCCTAGACATTGTTACCATGCCAATGTCCTTTTGGTTTTTATGTATTTATTTTTTATCTGCCACTTTACTAAATGTTTTAATGTTTCTAATCATTTCTCAGTTAATTCCCGTGAGTTCTGCAGGCAGGCAGTCTACATCTTTCTTACCAATATTATACTTCATTTTGTTTTCTTGTCTAAATGAATTTTTAGAACAATGTTAAATAATAGCAAATTAAAAATATAGTCCTGTTTGCCTGTGTTGTGATAAATCTGTGGGCTCCTCCTTGTGCTTCAGCATTCGTGCATCTCTTCCTGGATCAGGAGAGGGCATGCTCTGTCTCCTCAGCAGGGGATGATGATTCTTCTGTTCAATTTTATATTTACAGTTAAGACTTATATACACTGGCACATTGGTGCCATTATTCCAAAGTGTATTCACATGTTTATGGTGGGTCAGAGAAGTTTTAAAGTTTTTGGTGAAATACCCGTAGAGTTTGCTATCTAAATATTTTTGTCGTTATTTAAAAAGTGTATTTTAAATTTTTTTTTTTTTTTTTTGAGGAAGATTGGCCCTGAGCTAACTACTGCCAATCCTCCTCTTTTGGCTGAGGAAGACTGGGCCTGAGCTAACATGCGTGCCCATCTTCCTCTACTTTATATGTGGCATGCCTACCACAGCATGGCTTGCCAAGCGGTGCCATGTCCGCACCTGGGATCTGAACCGGCGACTTCCGGGCCGTCGAAGCGGAGCGTGTGCACTTAACCTCTGTGCTACCAGGCCGGCCCCTGTATTTCCTTTTGCTAGGGGTTTTACATTATATTAAAAATCTTGATTGGTGGAAGTACTGTGTGATAATTTTCTTGTTTCCTTGTTTTTTATAGTGACATCATAATAGGTGCCTTTTGTTGACTGCTTTAAACTTGCCCAAGATCACACAGCCAGCAAATGTCTGAATCTGGATTTTCCCTGGTCTAACTTTAGTGCTTTCTTTGGCATTTTTTCTTAATCATGAGGGGTGGGGGTGACCCCTGCCTGAGTAACCAGCATTATACCCTCACACTGCTGGGGGCCTTTTAGAAGAACTGCCCCTGTTGAGTCCAAATAACTGGAATTGCCCTGTACTTTGGGTTGTTAAAGGAGGAGGGCAGTGTGGCCTGATTTAGAATCCCCTAAGTCCCTTGGCAGAATGGAGGCACTTCTTCCACTCGGGGACCCCAGACTCCTGCTGCATCTGTTCCGGGCAAGGTGGAGCTCTGGGGCTGCCACGTATAGAATATTTGACTCCCATGTGGTTTGGGGGACTTTGGCAAAGCTCACTTTCTCCCAAGCTTCCAGCCCACCTAATATTAATCATGCTATCTCAGCTGTTTT
Source organism: Equus quagga (assembly GCF_021613505.1). Lineage (NCBI taxonomy): Eukaryota > Metazoa > Chordata > Mammalia > Perissodactyla > Equidae > Equus > Equus quagga. The sequence goes on from NC_060267.1 coordinate 88,778,011, forward strand.
TGTGTGCCCTGGCCTCGGGTGTCCTGACCCATGTCACTGCGGAGGGCAGTCATGGGTGGCAGGGCTTCACAAGGGGCAGGGTTGTAGCTATCCCAAGAGCCTGTGCTTTGGGACTCCAGTTGGTATATTGGGTGCATCTGAAGACATCCCAGATAATCTTAGACCACCTACTGTTTTTCTCAGGAATGGGGGGGGAGGGGCGGGATTGTTGAATTTGGGAGTCACCCAGGACCTGGAAGATGTGGTTGAAGAGGAACCTACTTTCTTAGCCATTTGGCCTTGAGAGAAGCAGAGTCCACCAGGGCCGTGGTCCTCGTGATTATGAGAAATTGAGGCTCCCTTGTCTCTTCTGCCCCATCCACACAGAGCAGGTGGTGGTGGAATAGAGGTTTTCGGTGTAGATAAATCAGACCTGCTGGCTGGACCAGCCTCAGAAGGCTTTATTGTTCCTCTCCACACAAAGGGGACTTACCAGGAAGATGAAATGTGATTACTCTGAGGAAGCAGCCCAAGCCACTTGATTCTTAATGCTAAAATGGGCTCTAATCCTTGTTTCCTTTTCGGTATTGGATTAAAAGAATGTAGGGCAGGATTAGAAGTGGCTGTTAACAATGCCCACAATAAATAGACACCCTGAGAATTTCAAAACAGGAATAATGAGGTAGGAAGGGTTGAAGCTGCCACAGTTATTCCACCTTTAGAACTCGAGGTACTTGTTTTGATTTTCGGATTATATGTCTGCCGTCCCCTAGGAAAAGGTGACTTGAATTTAAAGTCAGTGAATTTAAATTCATTTTGTGTAGTTGGAAAAAAAAAAGGAAAATATTCATCAGTAATACAATAAATTCAAATAAAGACAGTGAAATATACCATTTTCCACTGTCACATTAGCAAAGATTAAAATAAACCTCATTTTTTTTTATTATCAGTTAGTATGTTAATTTGGAGAGTTGTGCAGAGTACTAGTGGGGGTGTAAAATTGTGCTTTCAGAGAATAATTTGGCAGAATTTATCAAGAGCCCAGAACATTTATACTCTTTATCCACTTATTCCATACCCAGAAAACTCTCCTGACAGAATAATTTGTGCAAAGACAAGCCTTGGGTGCAAAAATGTTCACGGATACATTAGTTTTAGAGCATTTTTCTTATTACAATAAATAATATCTACTCAATGCAGAAAGCTTAGGAGGACATAGGAACTTAGCAATTAAAGATTAATCACAATTTTACTGCAGAAAAAGAGCATTTTGGTATAAGTTTTTCTAATTTTTCCTCTACGTATGTGCTTTTGAAAAAATAGTTGCAGCATGCCTTTCTTCCCTCAGCTATCTATTTTGAACATTTTCTCCGTCTGTTGTACTCAGCTGGGGAAACTCTAACCCTAGTTGAAACCAACTCTTCTTTCCTTTCTGGCTTGCTCCTGGGCAGCTGAACGTTGTTAGAAAAAAAAAAAAAATCCCACACAATTGAGCTGCCTGGTTTCACCTTAAATTCATGGTTATGAACCTCAAATTAGTCCTTAGTACTATCCAGAAATGCTGAAACATCTCCGTAATAAAGTTACTCCCCCAGTCTTTGGGAAGATACCCAATACCTTCTTTATTCAAACCTCTCTTATACAATACCACTCTCCCCACTCTTAGTCAATAGACACCCCTGGCCTCTGCCAACTCCTCTTGGAGCACACCAGTCACCTCCTGCCTCCTTCCCACTGCCAGTGCTGTGGAGCCTGCCTCCGATCCCAGGCCACGCTCGCTTGTGTCTCAGATCCCACCACTTCTTCCTCCTCTGGGGCCTCAGTCTTTGGATTATCCATCCTCTCTCCTGCATCATCAACCTCCCTCTCTTTTGGCTTATTGTCAATATGATAGAAAATGCTGTGATGTTGCCGGAAGCCGCCCACCAGTCCTCTAAGCCTCTACCCAAGGACATGGTCCGGGAGAGAGATGAGGGAAGGCACGGCGGACCCTCAGAAGATGGCGGTCGGCCGCTCCTGATCCTGCTCATGCTACTGATCTTAGCAATATTGCTCTTGCTGTTCTTTTCTGTACATGGGGATATTTTGGGGAAAATCTCTCCAAGCAGGGTAAAAAAGTTGATGTAACCTGGCCTTCTAGGGAAGGTTCAGGGAACAACAGCCTGAAGGGAAAAAACAGTTCTGACCCCCTCCTGGAAAGGTGGAAAAGGGAATTTGGACAGCCCTCAAGGAGGAAGCCTTCTAGGAATCAGCCTCAAAGGAGAACACTCCCTCCTCAAGTATTTCTAGGAGGCAGATGTTATCCTCGGCCTGTTAGGACAGGAGGTAAATGGTGGCACCCACCCAGGAGCAAAGATATACAAAAGGTACGCTCTCCTAAAACAACCCATAACACTGATAAAGTTGCAGAAAAATATCATGATATATTGACACAGAGGAACTGGGATTATGATGAGGATTGGAAACCCTATAAAATAGTTAATGGTAAAAGAGAAACCCCAAGCACTGTGCCTGTATGGCTTTCGCTCAGACGGAGATGAGGGCCTGTGTGTACTTGGTCCCCTTACACTTTGCAATACTTCTGCTTTCGTTATTACAGGAATAAAGATAGAGGCTTAGGGCCATTCGACCCATGGGGAACTGAGTCTAGACGTTACACCCCGTTTTGCAATCAGTCTTAGACATCTAGATGCCTAGTAGACATATAGAAAAGGTCAATATCTGTAATTAACAAAGGTTGCTTGCTTCTCATAGACGTACTGTGCTAACATTATAACAAGATATGCTTATGTACCCATTTTGTTTGCCAAAATTATGTACTGGGACAATTCCATGAAATCATAAACGTGTGACCTGGACCCTATATAAGTGCTTGAATGCTTTAAATAAGTCAGACTTGGAAACCTCACTTCCAGTCTCACTGCCTCTCCTTCTCCGACGCCGTCCATCCCTCAGGAAACCTGGACTCTGCTGGAGCTGGGCTCCGGCATGATGTCTCACCTCTTAAATAAAAACACCTTCCTTGTTTTCACATCTCTGCTGACCCTGTTTAGCTTTCATACTTTTTCTCTGCTACCTTTCATAGCGCTTCTTGAAAGAGTTGTTTGGAGAGTCAGTCTCTCCCTCATCACCCATTTTAGTCTGGCTTCATCCTTGTTGTTTCACAGAGATGCTTGTCAAGGTCAACAAAGACTGTTTCTGTCTTCATCTTACTGGTCCTGTCAGAGTTAGAGATTTTCTCCAACCACACCTCCTACCTCTGTTTGATAATAATTCCCAAATTTTTAACTCCAGCTCAGGTCACTTTTCCAGGCTCCAGAGTTACCTCCAGCTACCTACTCGACATCTCCCCTCAGATGTCTCTTCGCCATCGCGATGTTAAAATAAGCAAGACAGAACTCTTGGTGTCGTCTTACACAGCAGTGCTCCTTCCTCTAAATCTTTTCTGTCTCTCTAAATGTCTCTACATCAGTTTCTTTGTTGAAGCGAAAAACCTAGGCTTAGATTTCTTTTCTTGTCCCCCACATCCAATTCAGCAGCTAGCCCTGGTTGGTTTGACCTCCGAAATCTGTATCAAACCCATCTGCTTATCGCCACCTCCACTGCCACCAGCCATGGCCGGACGATCGGAAAGGCGTCTTCTTTGCTCTACCCCCTGCTTCTGTTCTTGGGTCCTCCAGCTGCGCCTCTCCAGCGTGTCAGATTACATCCCTACCTTCGCTGGCTTTCCAGTGCCCTTCAGATAAAATCACACTCCTATCAAGTCCCCGTATGCCTGACCTCCAACCTCAGCTTGTACCGTCTTCAGTTCCGAGACAATGTCCAGCTCTTCTTCCTTCTTCCGCCTCAAGACTTTGTGCCTGCTCCTTCTCCTTTCCCAGCCTTTGAACGGCTGGTGTCTTCCTCATCAGGTCCACTTCCTCAGAGAGGCCTTGTCTGACTCCCTCTTAAAGACAGCTGTCCACACCAGTTTTATTGCGTCATTGCCTATATTTATTTACCTCAGAGCATTTATGAGAAGCTGCGATTGCTAGTAGGAAATAAACTGTTAATTATGCATTTCAAGTTGGCAGGATTACGGATGATTTTTCTTTTTGCTTTTTTAATGTACACAAGTAATACATGGTATTTTCTTCCTTATGCTTTTCTGTGTTTTTCAAGTTTACTGCAGTGAGTATGTGTTTTTTTTTATAATCAGGTAAAATGTTCTTGAAAATTTTAGAATGCTTTTATGACACATCAGATTATTGAATATAGAAGCAGAATTAGGAACTGTTGTGCTCTAGAGAATGACCTGAATGTTTGAAACACACTTGCTAAGGACACCCATTAGCCTTTGAGTCCTTCCAGGCCTGTATATTACCTGGATTTAGAAAGAGTGGCAAAAGTGGTATTTCCTGTGAAACCTCCCCGTCTGGGTAGACTTGTTTGTAGAAGGCGTTAGAAACTGGGGCTTAACAAAATGGTGATTTTTTGGAGGAGAGCATCCCACAGACAGTCCTCAGGGTTGGAAAGACATCACAAGTGCTCTTCACATCTGTTTTTGGAGCTCTAGGGGGGCATGTGGCCTGAGGTGTTGTCACAGCCCTTTACTCACTTCACTTAAGGCAGTGGTTCTCAAACCCGAGACCTTTTTGGGAGTCCCTGAGGTCAAAATCATCTTCATAAGACTAAGATGTTATTTGCCTTTTTCATTCTTATTCTCTCCTAAACGCACGATTGAGTTTTTCAGGTGCTATATCATTCACAACAGAAGCAGAAGCAGATAGGAGAATCAGTCTTCCATGAAGCCAGACATTAAAGAGGATTGCAAAAATTATATTAAAAAAGTCAATATTCTCACTAAAAATTCTTTTCTTGTGGAAATATAGTTATGTCTCATTAAAATGCTATTTATGTTAACATATATTGGGTTTCTTGTTATTTTAAATGAATTAATAAATACTTTAAAATTTTCTCAGTTTAATTTCTATTACACATAAACAAACACTCTTTGGGGGTCCTCAATTTTTAAGGGTATAAAGGAGTCCTGAGACCAAAATTTTGAGAACTACCAAATTAAGGAAATAAGAGAACTCTTTCTGGTGGATTCCTCATGGCTCAGTAAACAGATGAGTTGAATTGCATAAGAAAGAGAACAAAGCCTGGGGTCGGGGGTGGGGGGTGGGGCGTGGGGGGGAATGACCTAGTCTAACATGCAGCTGTTGGAAGCTCCTGACGTTGCATTGAATCTTCCTTCTTCTCTCCCCCTCCTTGCTTCCCCTCTCTCTCCTGTTTTAGAGATCATGCATGATGTGATAAAGAAGGTAAAGAAGAAGGGAGAGTGGAAGGTAAGTGGAAGAGTACAGTTCATGGCCTCAGAGGCGAGTCCTTGTGGAAGAAATAAGAACGGGGGTAGAGTTGGGGAAAGGTGTGTAGACAGGGAATGAGGACTGTTCTGTGTCCAGAGTACAAGAAATAGAATCTGCTATGATCCTGGTTAAGAACTCTCTTGGTCATATAGCTTATCTTCAAGATCACCTGGTGGGGCATTTTGGCAGTGAACTTCCTTTATGCAAACAAAATCATACCTGGAACCCATTATATAAAGCAGAAGAAGGTGAAATTATTCTGTTTGCTATGGCAGAGAAAGAGGAGACCCTTCTTGTCCCTTTGGTGGCCTTAAAGCGTCACCATGGAGCCCACACAGCAGTTTGAAAAGCCCTCATCTGGTCTGTCCCCATCTGTCTGTAACTACCTAAGATGAAGAAGTGACCTTGTTTATTCATAAACATTGAGAGCAATGCTGGAACAAGTATTTGAGCCAATCAAATTGGTTATGGTCTTGGTTCCTGTAGCGGGTGATGCAGGTGGGAAAGCATGCTATCCCCCATTCAGGAAGTCAGCGTTTTAGGGGTCACTTGGTTCTCTGGGGCTGGGCATTGTACTGGCCAGGAGAGCAGGCAGTTTTACTTGAACTTCTCTGGGGGTTGTTGAAGGGTTTATACTAACCATTCATTGCCCACACGTTTTCAAGTTCATTGGGCGTGGGAACCACAGAGCTCATTGGTACAGGAGCATTTGGAAGGCTCACCTCTGGCCTTGAGAGATTCTGTTTTAGCCAGTATGTCCATCCTCACCACCCAGGGCGGGAGGCCATCTGGTGGGAAGTCTTTCTGAGAGCCTCTCTCTCTTACCTGTCCCAGCAGGTAATGGACTGTGGACATGTGAATTTTAAACTGATCTGGAGGAAGCTGCCTCATAAAATGACAGCTAATTGGCCCTCATACTGCAGTAGAAAGCTTTCTGGTCCACATTGTGTCTAGCTCCTGTTTCCTCGGTTGATATCGTTAAAGAAGAAGAGAAATACGTAGCCTTGTTTTAGCTGCCAGCTTCCTCCCTCCACCGAGGGCTGAACAGAGATACGAAAGGTTCCCTGAAGGAACCTCAGGTGTGAGGCTTTTAGACCAGGCCTGGCGAGTTCTTGTTATTCCAGTCTGGACAGAGGTCGGCTACAACACATGCTGGTACCTTCTAGCGACATCTGCAGCCAAGCGCTCAACTTCCATACCATGTGTGTGGCACTAGTGTTCATTTTCCTTTTAAGAAAAAGGTTATATCCTGAAAAAATACTCTCCAATATGGGTTTCTCTGAGTGTGGGTGCTGTAGATGATTTTTTTCTTTTCTTTTTTGTTTTTGCATTTTATGAGTATTTATCATAGAAAATTAAAACAATTTTTTTAAGTTTATAAGATTAAGTCAATGAGAACAAGCTCTAAGTCCTAGAAGCTTAGGTTTGATGTGGGAGATAAAAGTTAGCAAGTATTTCAGCAAACCTCTGACCCATAGGAAATATCGGTAACTCAATATTCTGCATTTCTGCGGTTCTTTTCGAAGTCTGATGCAGCAAGCTGACGAGAGGATCGTAGCAGATGCCATCCAGTCCATAAGCTGTTCTCTGCTTCCAGGTGCTGGTGGTCGATCAGCTGAGCATGAGGATGCTCTCCTCCTGCTGTAAGATGACGGACATCATGACCGAGGGGATAACAAGTGAGCACAGCATTCTCTCTGCCCTTGAGTGACACTCAAGCCTTCTCTTGGTGGCGAGTTTTCCTCCTCCCTATTCATTATTATCTTGCTTGACTTTGGATTCTTCCAACAACCTGGGTGCTTAGACTGTAAATTCCTGAGAGAGACCCAAGGCTTCTTGTTTGTCACTGAATGCCTAGCACCTAATCCAGTGCTGGATGCTCATTAAATATCTGTTAAAGGATACCAAAGGAAGGTTAAATCAAGAAAAAAAGGCAGGCTGCCCAAGAGAAAAAATGGGCAAAAGACCTGAACAGGCACTTAACAAAGGAAGAAATCCAAATGGCCAACAAATAAATGAAAAATTGTCCACCCTCAGTAGTGATCAGGGAAATGCAATTAAAACCAGACTGAGGGCTGGCCCCATGGCTGAGTGGTTAAGTTCATGTGCTCCACTTTAGTAGCCCAGGGTTTCACCGGTTCAGATCCTGGGCACAGACATGGCACTGCTCATCAAGCCATGCTGAGGCAGTGTCCCACATGCCACAGCTAGAAGGACCCACAACTAAAAAAGAAATATGCAACTATGTACCAGGTGGCTTTGGGGAGAAAAAGGAAAAATAAAATCTTTAAAAAAAAAAACAAACCAGAGTGAGACACTGCTATACCCACACACATTGGAGTATTTAAACTCTGACAATGCCGGATAACAGAGAACATGTAGAAAATGGAAACTCCTATATGATGGAGTGTCAGTTGGTACAGCTACTTTGAAAAACACTTGGGAGTGTCTAGCAGAGTTGAAGGTCCTGTGAGCCAGCAAGTCTATGGTTCGGTGTGTGTCCTAGACAGCCTCAGATGTGTGTGCCCAGGATGCATGTGCAGGAATGTTCGCAGGGCATTGTTCCTTGTAGCTCCAGATTGGAAATGACCAAAATGTCCATCAAGAGTAGAATGGTGAGGGCCGGCCCTGTGGTGTAGTGGTTAATTTCACGCACTCCACTTCAGTGGCCCAGGGTTCATAGGTTCAGATCCCCGGCAGGGACCTATACACTGCTCATCAAGCCATGCTTTGGCCGATTCCCATATACACAGTAGTGGAAGATTGGCACAGATGTTAACTCAGGGACCATCTTTCTCAAGCAAAAAGAAGATTGATGGAGCTGGCCCCGTGGCTGAGTGGTTAAGTTCGCGCGCTCCGCTGCAGGCGGCCCAGTGTTTCGTCGATTCGAATCCTGGGCGCGGATATGGCACTGCTCATCAAACCACGCTGAGGCAGCATCCCACATGCCGCATCTAGAAGGACCCACAGCTAAGAATATACAACTATGTACTGGGGGGCTTTGGGGAGAAAAACGAAAAAAATAAAATCTTTAAAAAAAAAAGAAGAAGAAGATTGGCAACAGATGTTAGCTCGGGGCCGATCTTCCTCGCACACACACACACACAAGGGTAGAATGGTTAAATGAATTGTGGTATAATCACAGAGCAGAATACTATACAGCAGCAAAAATGAATGAACTCTGGCTACTCACAGTAACATGAGTGAATCTGATAAACATAATGTTGAATGAAAGAAGTGAGATACAAAAGAGTACTTACAGTGTGCTTTAATTTATATAAAGTTCAGAACCAGGCAGAACTAAGCTATGCTTTTTAAAATGCAGACATAAGCGGTAAAACCATAAGGAGAAGTGATCACCATTCAAGTCGAGATGGTGGTTCTCTTTGGAGGGAAGGGAGGAAATTGTGATGAGGGAGGGGAATAGAGTAGGGGGACACTACTGCAGTGCTGGTGGGTTCTGTTTCCTAACTGGGGTGGCGCTTTTGCAGACATTTGCTTTATACTTATTTGTGTGTTTATGTTTTAGTCACTCTTTGGAATGTGTATGATAGTTTCACAATAATAGGTTTTTGTAAAAAGTTAAATCACCTGCTTAAGGTCACTAGCCAGTGTCACAGCTGAGATGAGGACTCAGACCTCCTGGCTTCTGTCCCAGAGCTCTTATTCATGCTCGTGTGCAGCTCTAGTCTTCCTTAGGGGCTCCTTTTGAGAGGGATCATGTATTTTAGTCTTTGAAACAGCAATGACTGAAAAGCAATCTTGGGGCCGGCCCCATGGCCTAGTGGTTAAGTTTGGTGCGCTCCGTGTCGGCAGCCCAGGTTCAATTCCCAGGCGTAGGCCTACACCACTTCTCAGTGGCCATGCTGTGGTGGCAACCCACACACAAAATAGAGGAAGATTGGCACAGATGTTAGCGCAGGGCAAGTCTTCCTCAGCAGAAAGAAAGAAAAGCAATCTCTTTTGAGGTATTATTTCAAAAAGAAAGTTAGCCTTTTAATTTTTTTATTTTTCCTTCTTCTCCCCGAAGCCCCTCAGTACATAGTTGTATATTTTAGTTGTGGCTCCTTCTAGTTGTGGCATGTGGGATGTCTCCTCAGCATAGGTTGATGAGCGGTGCTAGGTCCGTGCCCAGGATCCGAACCGGTGAAACCCTGGGCCGCCGAAACAGAGCACGTGAACTTAACCACTTGTCCACAGGTCCGGCCCTGGAAGTTAACTTTTGTTTATCCTCCAAAAAAAATGTTGGATGAAACATACCTGTTACAATGCAGCTCCCAATTTTTTTCCCCTGGAGACAACTTCATAGGATACGTGGCTCCCAGATAGTTGCTGGTGTTTGTCAAAATTATTACCATACCACAGTTATGGAAATCGAGGCGTGTGGAGGTTTTCAGTAAGCTAAATGAATTTAATTTAAAGGTTTGTCTTTTATTCTAAGATTATCTCTTTCCTATTAATTGGTGTTAAAATGTTTTTAAATTGTAAAATTATGGTGATAATGTGGATTTTCTTGTTGATCAAGTTCTATGTGAAACATATATGTGAAATCATTTGGAGGGGATACAGTCACACCTTGGTTGTGATCCCTTCATTTTCAAAAACGCGTTTCCAAATCTAGTTTATCTATCACCAGAAGCATAGTCCTATAAATGGGAGTTCATAATTTTTGGTGTGACTTTTTACCATTAAGTAACCCAAGACCAGACTTGCCATGTTTTTAGCTTACAAAGTTATTTTCTTCGTTGAATTTTTAACACTTTTCCCCCCCATCAAAGCAAAAAATGCACAAAAGTTAAGGGGAGAAAAAGCCAAATGGAGCTTCTAACAGACCAGCAGTGGCTCGCTGGCCTGCTCCTTCTCCCACGTCCCCAGGTCTGAGCCCCAGAGGCAGCCGCTCTGCTCTTTCTTCTGGTTGTCTTTTCGATATTTCTAAATGAATGCTTATATTGTTATCCTGATTCGTCGATGTCAGATGTTATCTGTTGACTTCCTGTGGTGGATGAGGGCTCAGCTCTCCCTGTTGCACACAGACTCTTCCCTACCCCAAAGGTGGGTTTAAAACAATGTCCTTACTTGGAAAAATTTTAAAATTAGCAAGCCTATGTCGAACCCCCAAATATTTTGGGGGGAAGTATTACTGGGCTATGACATTCAAAACTCTACAACCGCTGGTAAAGTAGATGGTTGAGGAATTTTGGTATTAATTTAAACATTATTTGGGGTGAAAAGTCTTTATAAATGTTGCAATGGATGCTTCTAAAGTGATGCTTCTATGTGCTTAACTCACCTGCGTAGGAAGAACAGCATCATATGATTGTACTGCTGTCCCTCTCCCTGAGGACGGTGCAGCAGGGCTAACGCCTCTTAAGCTTTATCGGGCCACTAGTAAGATGACGACTCCCCAGAGCTCTTCCTTCCAGGTTGAAGGCGCTGACATAAAAGAAACAAGCAAAGCAAACACCCATGGTTTGCTTCAACGAAACTTGACGTTTAGTCTTTGAAGTACTGAGAGGGACAGTATTATATAGAGGGTATGTCTGGAATGTCCTCATTTGATATACAGAAGAAAATGATAAAACTATCTAATTGTTGGTAAATAAACCCAACATGGAAATTCTAAAGGAACTGGGATTATTTAGGACAGATGAGGAAAAACTGAAGGAAGAGGCCAAAGACTGCTCTTGACAGAACAAGGTGGCATTTTCCGTTTTCAATCAGAACAGATCAGGAATTTCCTAAAACTGAAATGGGAAGTGGGAAATATTTAATGTGATAAGGTTTCCGGTTTTCTAACATCTTGAGCATTGTGAGAGGTGGAATTCGAAGGATGGCGTGGATGATTCTTTTCCTCCCCCCACTGTAGATATGTATCTGCACCCGTCTGAAGGGGCCCCGCTACATTGCTTCTAGTATTACGATCACCAGTTATCTTTCTTATTCACTGTGGGCTCTTGTCTTGTTGTCTAGTTGTGGAAGACATCAACAAGCGCAGGGAACCTCTCCCCAGCCTGGAGGCTGTGTATCTCATCACTCCGTCTGAGAAGGTAAATCCTCCCCCTGGAAGAGCTTTGGCTGAGGCTACACGTGCTGGCTTGTGTCTGCGCGGCACAGTGTCTGCCTTTTCTAGGTTAAGCACGCATTTAACACACTGCTCTGTTTAAGTGTGCAATCCACAAACCGGAAGGGAGGGGTCCAGGAGGAGTGCTGAGTGCGTTAAGCTTTCTGAATACAAGTGCTATCTAGAAAGCCAGCTCCCAGTCATTCTAGTTTTCCCCTGGCACTCCCTCTCTAGGTAGGAGATCCTCTTTATCTAGTGATCCACCTTGAGAACTTTGGTATTTTATGCTTTCAGATCTATTTCATCAATATCCAGTTAGTATTCAAATTTACCTGTCTTATCGTTTTTGGAGGTTAGTTCAAATCAGCATCCAAACAAGGTCCGTCTGCTTGCTTTTGGTTGATAGTTGTCTTAGGTCTCTTCGTCTACATAAATTCCCTCCAGTTTTCAGGGTTTCTTTTCACTTTTGAAAACTGGCTTGTATGTGAGTTTCTGCAGATGCAACTAAATTCCCGGAACTTCATCAGTGTGAATCTGCTGGAAGGTTTATGACGAGTTTCCGATTTTGTGGGTCTCTTCTTAGGAACCCAAGTTATGGTGGCTCCAAAGAACTGACACTCATTCTGCAGTGAGCTAAGAAGTCTTTTGTTCATCTAAACTCTGAAATAATCCTAATTTTAAGTCCTCAGAACTCAGTTATGGCTGAATATGAGTTAGAATTACGCATCCGAAATCCCCTGCTATTTTGTGCAGGCAGCTGGAAGCCAGCGTGGATGTGACTCAGTTCAGATGCAGGTTCCCTTTGCTTCTAGAGTTGGCTTCAGCTCCCTTTTTCCCTCTCCGCAGTCTGTCCACTCTCTCATCAGTGACTTTAAAGACCCACCGACTGCTAAGTACCGGGCTGCCCACGTCTTCTTCACTGACTGTAAGTACTGTCAGCTGCCACCCCTGCCTGTCCGGGCTAGCGTTTCTGCTCACCGGGAAGAAACGGGTTGTCCCCATATTTGTTGTGATCTTTTGTTTTCTCTTCAGAAGATAAATTGCATAAGAGACAGAAATAAATGCACACAAATACAAACTTACTAAGTCATGCAGTCCTTCCTGATGAAAAACAGCTCTTCTTTTAAAGACTAAAGGGTTTAATGCTGAGAAACATTTTCTGATGCTAGTCTTGGTGTTTTCACTGCATAGACTTCCAGATATCACTGAACTGTTGTGTATTTCCACGAGTTTTTCAACTACAAAGATATTCCACTCCAGTGGTCTTTTTATCAGAGAGACCTGCATCATTGGCTTGGAATCCATTTTCTTATTTTGTGGGGGTTTTGTGCATGGAGCCTAGTGCAGAAGCATCTTTGTCCATCTTTGTTAATAGTGAAGAGAGATGAGCAGAGCTAGATGGCTAAATAATGTACCCAATAACAAGTTGCCTGTGTTCCCTCTAGGGAAAACCCCACAAAACTCCCCACTGAGAAAATGTGGAAAGGTACTTGCAAAGAATAATTTTGTACTATTTGAATATGGGTGACAGAACAGGTAGATAGCGTTAGTAACAATAAATCAATAACGCATTTCTGGGAACCTGAAGCCATTTGTTCAGCCCAGGAGAGTCATTAGAAATCATGGTCCCCCCCAAGGGGGTCTCTGCAGCTGAGTTCCTCAGAGGGTCCAGGGGAAATGCCTGCATTGCATTTCCTAATGATTTTATTTTCCTTTATTTTTCATAAGCATGTTAGATGTTTGGTGTTTGTTTATGTTATAGGCCTTTGCCTCATCCCTTCTTAATCTTTTTCTTTTTCTTCGTTTCCTTGATATCAGAAAATGGTTTTTATTAGCTCTCAATATCTCAGTCTTTATTGCCATTTGTTTCTTTGTTGTATGTTGAGGGTCTGGGAGGTGGTTTTATATTCCTTTTTCACCCTCGAGGTAATGGATAGTTTGGGCTGGGATGAACTTTCTAGTTGCCTTTTTAAAATCCTCGTAAAATAAAGAATCCACCAGAACCAGCAAATGGACAGGAAAACCTACTGTCTTTGTCCTTCTTGCAGCTTGTCCAGATGCCCTGTTTAATGAGCTGGTGAAATCACGAGCAGCCAAAGTCATCAAAACTCTGACGGAAATCAACATTGCGTTTCTCCCATATGAGTCCCAGGTGAGGCCGAGTGGGGAGTGTGTAGGAAATCTGCATCCTGGCTATTCTAGCAGGAAGTCTGACAGATTCTGAGAGGGTGGGGCAGGGGTGCAATAAAGAGAGTGGGGGAGGGAAGAGAGCATATTCTGAATTGCTGGATGACGTGGTGTAAGTGGATGTTAACCTGGCAGAAAGAAACAGTATTCCTTAGGGGTCTGCCCCAAGCCCTCGTCTTACTCTCCAGTTATTTCTGACTTCTTTTCAGCCATTGTGCCTTTCTTGGATGCATTTCAGCCTTGCTCACAGTGTTCACTTCTATTGGCTGACTCCTTGAATAACCAAAAAGTAGCCAATCCAAAAAGCACAGAAGGAGAAGAGGGGCAGGGATCAGACAACACCATCTGCTGCAAAGGAGGCTGTTTTTATGTAGAAATAACCTCAGCTTGTCATGTGCTGACAGAACAGATGGTGGCCTTCGTCATTAGCAGTTAACGCTTCAAATGCTAGATGCGGTGCAGCAAACCTCTCTCCTTGGAAAAAAACAAAGTTGTCAACCCAGTAAAGGTGAAGCTGATTGTGAGAGAGTAGACGGAGTTCATTTCTTAATATTTTAAGGTTTGTTAAAATGTCTTCTCCTAGCAAACAAAGAAACAAAAATAACAGGACTGCTATGCATTTTGTAGAGATAAAAAATGATTGTGGCATATTGGGTCTTTATAGATCAGCTTCTAGACACCAGAGAGTGACTTATTCTTAGGTAATGAGGGATGGAAAAAGTACAGTGTGAACATTTAAAGACATTTTCTTTCCCTTCTCACTTGACCTAAAGCGTGTTCCCAGCTGGAGGGCAGGAAATGTTTCTTCCTCTGTGTGAGCCCTGCCACCACCTGGATTGAACAACAGCCAACTTGAGCGTATTCAGCCATATTATATTTCATAGATTTTTTAAATCTATGAAATAAGTAAAAAGTAATAAACTTTTCTTACAAAAACTCATTTTCTAGAAGATCAGGGTAGTTTACATAAATAAGATTCTGAAAGAGTTCTGATGAGTAGTAGACTAGGTAGTTTAAGAGGAAATTTTAAACTTCTAGAACCTACCCAAAAAAAAGAACAAGAAAAGAGAAAAATTCAGGGCTGGCCATGTTGCCAAGTGGTTAAGTTCTCGTGCTCCACTGCAGGCGGCCCAGTGTTTTGTTGGTTTGAATCCTGGGCGCGGACATGGCACTGGTCATCACACCACGCTGAGGCAGCATCCCACATGCCACAACTAGAAGGACCCACAACGAAGACTATACAACTATGTACCGGGGGGTTTTGGGGAGAAAAAGGAAAAAAGTAAAATCTTTAAAAAAAAAAAGAAAAGAAAAGAAAAATGCTTAGAACATATACTGAGGATAGGAAATTATTAAATCCATGAAAGCCCCTTTATTTGCCCACAGTCACAGCACGATTTCTAGCTTCTCCCTGTTTGTTTAAACTGACAGTGGCCTGTGAGGTCTGACCGTGCTTCCTCTCCTCCTGGCCTCATTGTTCACCAGACACAGCAGCACGCGCCTGCCTCGGGCCCTGGCGCCAGTCATTCCCTCCCCGTGGAAGGCGCCTGCTGGTGAGAAACCGCTCACCTCCTGCAAGCCCTCGCTCCAGCTTCACCTTCCCAAGGAGGCCTTGTGTCCTCCCTGCCCAGCCCCTGGGCGCTCTCGTCCCTGCTCTGTTATGCCCTCGTACACTTAGCACTTCCTCACAGACCGTAAAATGTACTTTCACAATGTCTGTCGTTTATCATCTGCCTCCCCTAATAGACTGCACACTCCTCGAAGATGGTTGTGTTTGGTCACTTAGAGTTCCCGAGTGTTCAGCACAGCGCCTGGCACACAGCAGACAGCCAGCACATATTTGTAGAATGAATGAAAACACCGTTCTGTAGACTCACGATGAGAACTGGAGAAAACCCCACTAGTTCACCGTTCTGCATGCAAACATTATATCTATCTATATATTTTTTGCCCCTGTCTCAGGTATATTCCTTGGACTCGGCTGACTCTTTCCAAAGCTTCTACAGTCCCCACAAGGCTCAGATGAAGAATCCGATACTGGAGCGCCTGGCAGAGCAGATCGCAACCCTGTGTGCCACTCTGAAGGAGTACCCAGCTGTGCGGTATCGGGGGTAAGGCGGCCACCAGTCTGCCTTCAGTGGCTTCTCCTGTGTCTGCCGAGGGAGGAATTTCTCAAAGTTCCCTGGCACTTGTCTCAAGAGAGTCAAGATTTGAGCATCTCACTTGTATAATTATTCATCTGCCGCTCTTGTTATGTTCTGAATTTTATTGTGAAATATAATAATACATGCAGAAAAGGGCAGGAGATGGACATATGCAGTTGTTGAATAACTAAATGTGAACCCCTATGTAACTGCAACCCAGGTTTCCTACAGTTTTTCTTCCCCTTCTAGCCTTTAAAAACGAATGTCATCTTTGCAGAAGATGTTTCAGAGTAAGATAAAATACAAAGAGAATAATTCTCCAAAGGACACATTCCTCAGATTTTACAAAGTCATTCGCTTATCACTTACCTGCTGTGTGCTAAGTGCCGGGGGTGGGGGTGGGGCGCCTACCCTGAAGACACAGCCCCTGCCCTTGGAAGCCCCTGATCTGGGAGGGTAGCTAAGATGCCAATGTGTGTGCATAAGACATGCACACCTACGATATAGGCCCTGTGAGGCCAGTGCCTTAGGAAGGCAAAAGCCAAGGGCTGGGGCCTCCGGAGTCAGGAGAGGGCCCTTTGAGCTGAGAGGATCAAGAACGGCTTCAGACTACAGGGGACATTTGAGCCAGGTCTTGAAGGACAGTTAGGATTTGGATAGATCAATGAGGAGCAGAGGGCATTTTGTGTGGACAGTTGGCTCTTGCCATTGGGATGACAAAGGCGTGGAGCTGGGAAAACAAAGAGCAAGTCTGAGGAGGATTGGTGGTCCAGCACAGTCTACGTGTGGGGCAGTGGGGCGAGATGAAGCCCTTGCTGGAGGCCTCAAATGCCAGGTGTGGGATTAGGTCCTGCCGGGGTTATCCCGGGGAAACCTGTGGGGGCCTGCACAGGGGAGTGAACGCAGTGCTGTGGGAGTGTGAAGATGGGAGTGTGAGCAGGAGTCGGGCCAGGGGAAACCAGAAGGGGGAGGCCACTGCAAGAGGAGCTGAGGGCCTGAACTTGAAGTGCCAAGGATCGCTGCTCCTCCTGTCCTTATTCCTTCAGCGTCTGGTGGAAGATGTAACCGTAGAAAAACACCTCCCTCCATTGTTGGCATCCACTGCCGGAAGCCTGGTGGAAGTTAGGAAATGGGGGCCCAGCCCGTGTCTCCTGACAGAGCGGTGGGAACCTGGAGTTCGTTCCTGGGAAGGATGGGCTGGGAATGGAGCCGCCTCAGCACAGAGCCTGGCCAGATGGCAGGCTGCAGCCACACACTGTGTACCCTCGGGAGGAGCCCCAGGAAGTGCTGTCAGGCTCCGCCAAGGGGAAGGTCCAGAGGTTCCCACTTACATCTTTCTGGCTCTGCGGGCAGAAATGTCACTTGCCAATAAAACAAAACTAGACCCAAGGGAATTTGAATTGAGAGGTGTGAGAATCAGGTGGGTCAGGTTCGGACAGCCTGATCCTGGGGTAAGGATGGATGGCCAGGCCCCCGCTGAGATGTGGCTCTTTGTCTGAAGCTGCTTGGAAAGACTACCTCTGTTTTCACTTAGCAAAAAGAAGGGACTAGAAAGTCATTTATGTTCCAGGCGCTAAGTATTTTATTTGTCCTTTTTAATTATAATATATGAATATAATCTCATTGTAAAAGAGCAGTACAGATGAAACTCATGTCTCCTTTGACCCTCCCCGCGCTGTCCTGCCTTCCTCCCTGAGGGCAGTCGGTGCCATCGATTAGGTGTACAGGCAGTTCACCCTGTGTCACTCCTCCTTTGTCAGGGAATACAAGGACAATGCTTTGCTGGCTCAGCTAATCCAGGACAAGCTCGACGCCTACAAAGCCGATGACCCAACAATGGGGGAGGTGAGTCTGAACGTGGTTCACGTGGTTCACTCGTCAAGCGACCACAGTGTTTGTGTGGCCGTCCTGGGGACAGCTGGGTTCTGTTGCGCACAGAGTGTGTGTGAGTGCCACTGTTCCTGCGACTGGTGCAGTCTCCAGACCTTATTCAGACTGCAGTAGTTTGTACATGTGCTCGTGTGTATGTGTGTGTGTGTGTGTAGTTCTGTGCAGTTTTATCATGTGTATAGATCCATGTGACCCCCGCTGTAGTCAAGACACAACTGTTCCATCACCATCCTGACTTTCAACCTGAAGGTCCCGGGTCCTGGGAACCTCTTTGGTCCCAGGCAGACAGGGTGGTGGGTCACCCTATTTGTGGTGGTGGTGCCCTCCTTCAGAAGCCCACGTTGGACCCCAGTGCAGCTTTGGATCTGCCTTAAAGAACCCTCAGGAAGCAGACACAGTGGATCCTCGCGTGGTGTTTGCTGGTGCTCCCCTCAACCAGCGAGTGGACTAGCGGCCAGTGCGGGTTCGGCAGGCTTTACCTCACAGTTCGCGTCCTGCTGCCGCCTTGTACAAGAGGGGTCGCCAGGCTAGTTGGAGGCGCTGGGGCCGCATGGGTGGCTTGTGAAAGCTTCCCTGTGTCCTTCTTTCCAGGGCCCAGACAAGGCGCGCTCCCAGCTGCTGATCCTGGACCGTGGTTTCGACCCCAGTTCCCCTGTACTCCACGAGCTGACCTTTCAGGCTATGAGTTACGATCTGCTGCCCATTGAGAATGATGTTTACAAGTGAGTATAGAGACCCGGAGTGACGGCAGCTTGGCAAATGAACCAAAGACACTAACAGAAGAAAAGGAAGTCCCTAATGCTAGGAAAAGCGTTGCATTGATACAATCTTGCTAATAAGCCTGCAAGCTTTTCTTTGAGTTCCCAAAACCCAGCCAGGAACTCACGCCCCTTTTGGGAGAACAAGAACTTTAGATCTTTAGTTCACAGCTCATGACACCTCAGTTCACAGCCTGCTTGGATGTGTTAGGATGATGATTTGTGAATGTATGTCTTATTCAGAGTTTGAAACTTCTTAATTATAGATCATGAAATATGATGAAATGTATCAGTAGGAGTTTCTTACTGAACTTTATTTGCAGAGGAGCTATTTTCTTCATTACAAACATTTTTCTTGGGAGCCATCATCAGAAACTCAGCTTCTAAAAAACTAATTTTTCTTTTTCTGAAAGAGGACTGTATTTTTCTCATGTCATTTATTGTATAACATTAACTGTAAAGATAGTGGTTTCAAAATGAAGGTTCTAAAAGTATGATTGAATCTCAGCTTTTCTCCCTTTTGGTACCTGTAACTCTTCTTTCCTTTATTATTTATTTATTTATCTATTTATTTTTTGAAGAAGATCAGCCCTGAGTTAACATCTGCCAGTCCTCTTCTATGTGCTGAGGAAGACTGGCCCTGAGCTAACATCTGTGCCCATCTTCCTCTACTTTTTTTATATGGGATGCCTACCACAGCTTGGCTTGCCAAGCAGTGCCATGTCCGCACCTGGGATCCGAACTGGCGAACCCTGGGCCACCAAAGCAGAACGTGTGCACTTAACCACTGTGCCACCAGGCCGGCCCCTTGCTTTCCTTTAGATGTTTAGGATTTCACATGTAAAAGTATGCTGAGGGCCTGTTGCAGGTAGCTGCTGAAAGATCTTTAGGTACCACCCATCTGAGGATGGTGTCCCGGTCCTTTCCCAGAGAGGAACCAAGGTGATCTTCACCCTCCGCTTAAAAGTAACTGAACCCACCCATAACCTGACTTCACATCCTGAACCAGATGCCTGCAGTGGAGCTCTTATTGGCCCCCCCTGAGGATTTTAGAACAGACCTTCAGGTCAGTTGACTTTGAATAGAGCTTTGGGTCTCTCCCTGCCCATGAAATCGCGGCCCTGTTAGTGCTGACAGAGCAGACC
This sequence comes from Equus quagga, assembly GCF_021613505.1. Lineage (NCBI taxonomy): Eukaryota > Metazoa > Chordata > Mammalia > Perissodactyla > Equidae > Equus > Equus quagga. The sequence continues at coordinate 88,797,526 of NC_060267.1, forward strand.
TGATAGAGACAGTGACACATCAGGTGGTCGAGAGGCTGGTCATGAAATCAGTCGTGGAACGTCTGTCTGCTGAGGACTGTGAGCTCTTGTCTGTTATAAACCGGAAGGGACTGGATAAATTTTGTGGGGGCTTTTCCTCTCCAGGTATGAGACGAGCGGCATCGGAGAGGCACGGGTGAAGGAGGTGCTCCTGGACGAGGACGACGACCTCTGGATAGCCCTGCGCCACAAGCACATCGCAGAGGTGTCCCAGTAAGAGCCCCCCCGCCCGTCCCCGTTTCCGGACACTCCCCCAGCTCCAGGGCTCGCCCCTGTGCACAGGGCCAAGCGTTTCTCTCCCATCGTGGTTGCTCAGGCACGTACTCTGGGCAGCTTGGGCAGAGCTCTTCAGTGGATGCATTTGTTGCTCAGCGAGGTCACCAACATGCTAATGAATGATGGCGAACCCCTTCTGGTCTCTGAGCTCGAGCTGCCCTGACTTCACCGAGTCAGAACAGACATTCTATGTCAAGGTTGCTTTTAGAATTTTTGGAAAGCATTTGTAGCTCTCTCAGCAAAATGCTTTATAAACACTTAACATCTATGCCAGTTTATTCATTGCAAGATCCAAACTCCACTTCATACAGTTCAATTAGCTTTTATATAGCTGGTGGGTAATCTTCCTTCCCTGTTGTCTTACCTAAAATTTCTGAGCAAGAACTGATTTCTATATACTCTGAACTGTTTCTTGCTCTGAAAATGTTTCTAATACCTAAACATTGTTATAAGACTTTAAACTATAGGTAACAATTCTGCTTTTGCAGAAAGACACATTCTGCTGCATTGAATTGGTGACGTCCTCAGGAAATTCACAAGGAAGAACAGAAGAAGGCTTGGATAGTTCTGTTGTTTAGAAAAGTGGTCTCCAAACTTGGATCACTCAACTTTAGAAAAATGTTGATTCATATTTCCAATATTTACATTTGTGAATTAATTGTATGCTCTCTTGTGCTAATATGTATATTTTACAGCATATACAGAAAGATAAATTTAAAAAGAATGAAGTAACGTGAACATAAATAGATGTCCTAATATTTTCTTGTCTCTTCTTGCATCATCTTAAATGCCCGACTCTGGTTTAGAATATTAGTTAGAAAAATGATGTACCTTTCTCTCTCTTCTAAGAAAATCACTTTAAATGATGGCAGGAAAAGTCGCCAAATATTCCCAGAGGAAGACTGTTGCACGACTTCTCTAGCGCCCAGACTGACGCGTCCGGGGCTGCTTTGAAACTTAGCTGCCTCCTTCTGTTTTCCAGGGAAGTCACCCGTTCTCTGAAAGATTTTTCTTCTAGCAAGAGAATGAATACTGGAGAGAAGGTAAGCCCGTGCGCACGCCCCAGTGCCCTTGAGTTAATCCCTGCGTTCTCTCTAGGAGCAGGGAGGGGGCCTAGCGAGTGAGTGGTGCTGTCCTCACTTCTTCTAGTATCGCTTTGTCTTATTTTTGTCTTTTGATACTTATAGAGAGCTTCTTTTTGTTACTCTGAGGATTAATATTTATTGTTTTGGATCATAATTCATTTTAAGCCAGAAGGACTGTGAATCCTTTTTTCACTTG